>NC_056744.1:1011881866-1011976866 GCF_019279795.1 Protopterus annectens
AGCATTATTCAAGCCACACCCGCTGGTTCAGTTCAGTTTTGTTTATGGAGAGAAACATTAGTGGATATTTTCCATAGGGATGGTACATAAGCCTCAGTGAGGAAAGCAAATAACAAATGCTGAGATGGAGGTAGGCAGCAGATCTAAGTTCATAGACTGTTATTAGGCATGCAGTCCAGAACAATAAGGAGACTACTCCAAATTCCCAATTGCCCCAAAGTGACTTTTAAGTATTTGGGCATGCGGCCATCAATGGCCATACAGCCATTTTAGCTTACATAATACTTTCTCAATCAGTGATGGTAGCACAGGAAGGAAGTGAAAAAAGGTATTGGTCAGTGTCTTCATTGATGGAGAAATTTAGCACTTGCAAATGGTATAGCTTAGTCTACGATATGATAATAGTGACCATAAAAAGTAGGGTAAATTTGTACAGAAGTGGAACTAGGTCATGGAGGAAAACTGTGTAGTCTTCTGGATTTAATGTTTTGGACACATTTGGATACAGACCCAGAACTTGTGAAATATCCATGAATTTAGAGGCTGTTGGAAATTAAACTACTGTGGTTTACTACAGACAAGGAGCATTTTTACTTTATTTCAGTTTTTTTTAATAGGTGACATGATATCCGAGTCTTATAGAGGAATTCATAAAAGTTACTGCAGCATGTATTTGATGTGTATCCCTCAAGATAACCTTTTTGAATTCATATACAAACCTACCGTGGTGTTTTTACATAAAGACATGCAGGACGGTGTTGGTCTGTCTCTGTGGCTGTGCTAGATGCTAATGAGGCATAATGGGGGAGAGGCATATGCTAACTACCCTTGTGGTCTCCCCTGAGAACTGCTGTTATTTGTACCTTGCTAAAAGGCCAGGTTCTTCCATTGTGGTAGGTATAACTGCTGGACAATTTAGTGGTAAGGTAGTGTTAGGTGCGGGTGTGAATGCAAGGGGCTGCATTTTTGAGTGTCTGCCTAGTAAGTAACAGATGTGGACTTAGTGAGTGAGTAAATTAGGTAGTTATGTGTGTGTGTGTGTGTGTGTGTGTGTGTGTGTGTGTGTGTGTGTGTGTGTGTGTGTGTGTGTGTAATGAATATGCGTGGGTGTGTGGGTGGGTTGGAGTGGCAGGGTTGGCACACCATTTTAAACCACAAGGAACAATATTGGATAACCAACCTTGGATGTTTATTCCCCCCAGGTCTGTATGACCATTTGTAAGTTTCACTGAACACTGGAGGATTTCATAATCATGGTTACAACAACAAACATTCATATAGATCAAGAATTAGTACGAACCATTCAATGGTGTTTAGGCCTACCAACGCTCATATTATACTCTATAAAGCATGATAAAAAATTGTTCAGGATACGAATATGTATATGTATGGTTTGGTATTCATATCTGGTATGTTGGCATTAAACATTGAGTATTGTACAATTACAATGTTGAACTTGTATTATCTACAAGCATATTATTTCAATTTATTATAATCTATAATATAGCTGAGAATGAGGCCACTATACTCTTTTTGCCTTATTTTGTAATATATTATATGATCGGTACTTGGTTCATTATTATTCAGTTCTTTTGAACTTGTGGTTATCACCCTTCAAAATATATATATATATATATATACTAGTGGTATATAGTTTCTGCTTTTTTACACTATGATATGCATTCACAAATAGTGACTATGGTATTGGTCTATTACCTTGTAATATGTATGTCATATAATGGCTTACTTCCAGAGCTTTGATTTTTATCTTTAAAAATATGACTTAATATCTACACCTCTGGCATTTTTATGTCACTGGTCATATGCTTCAATCAAGAATGGAACATGCACTTTGTTACTCCAGCCACTGGGTGGTGCTGTAATATTGCTTCCAGGTAATCAGAGACTAGTATAAATGCAGGCTGCTTCATTTCATTCAAAAAAACTTTATTGTATTCATTGATAAAGGCTGAATAGCCGAAACCGGTCTGGATTTGAAGGAATTATAAATAAATAATCATTATTTCTTCATTACTGCGTGTTCACTATCGTTTTTTGCTGGTCGTTGGTGGTTTACATTGTTGGCTTGACCCTGCATGCCATCCTTGTGGAGCGTATGGTTGTTTGCTGGGTTGGAGTGGCTGCCATTCTTCCAAACACCCCTAGACTAATGAGCAGAGCCTACAACACTGGGTGGGGGAACCACTAGCCACCAGGTAAAACTCTTTGTAGACATGCCTGAACAGCACTGAAACCAAACTGGGATCAAAGGGTGGGGTAATCACTAGCTGCCAGAGATAACACTCATGCTAGTGTGAGACTTAAATAGTACAGGGATTGTGGAGGGTGGGGAGGATCCACTAGCCACCAGGGATAACACTTGTGCCTGAATGGCATCTAAACAGTTTGAAGTTTAGACGGATGGGGGAATCACTAGCCACCAGAAATAATTATGCTTGTGCCTGAGGGGCACATACACATAATGTGGGTTGTAGGTGAACACTAGGCACCAAGTAGAACTCTTCACTACCGTTCCTCTATGGCATTTAAACAACATATAGGTGGGGGCGCACTTGTTGAGATTGCACCTTAACAACATTTAAATATACCAGGGATTGTGGTGGAACCACTAGAAACCAGGGATTAATTTGACTTTTCTTGTCTTAACAGCATTTAACAGGGATTAGGGAGAACTACTAGACACTAGGGATACTTGTTTAATTATATGTGGGTAAGGGGAACTACTAGACACTAGGGATACTTGTTTAATTATATGTGGGTAAGAGGAACTACTAGACACTAGGGATACTTGTTTAATTATATGTGGGTAAGGGGAACTACTAGACACTAGGGATACTTGTTTAATTATATGTGGGTAAGGGAACTACTAGACACTAGGGATACTTGTTTAATTATATGTGGGTAAGGGGAACTACTAGACACTAGGGATACTTGTTTAATTATATGTGGGTAAGGGGAACTACTAGACACTAGGGATACTTGTTTAATTATATGTGGGTAAGGGGAACTACTAGACACTAGGGATACTTGTTTAATTATATGTGGGTAAGGGGAACTACTAGACACCAGGGATACTTGTTTGATTATATGTGGGTAAGGGGAACTACTAGACATTAGGGATACTTGTTTAATTATATGTGGGTAAGGGGAACTACTAGACACTAGGGATACTTGTTTAATTATATGTGGGTAAGGGGAACTACTAGACACTAGGGATACTTGTTTAATTATATGTGGGTAAGGTGAACTACTAGACACTAGGGATACTTGTTTAATTATATGTGGGTAAGGGGAACTACTAGACACTAGGGATACTTGTTTAATTATATGTGGGCAAGGGGAACTACTAGACACTAGGGATACTTGTTTAATTATATGTGGGTAAGGGGAACTACTAGACACTAGGGATACTTGTTTAATTATATGTGGGTAAGGGGAACTACTAGACACTAGGGATACTTGTTTAATTATATGTGGGTCAGTGGGAGCTACTAGACACCAGGGATACTTGTTTAATTTAATGTCAGTTGGGGGGAAGTGCTAGACACCACGGATACACTGGACATACTGACTGATATATGTGCAACTCTAATTTCTAGCATTAATGACCAATTGAAGGTTCTCCATAATCAAAGTAACGGAAGAATGTTGCTTCCTGAGGCTCTGCTTTTGTTGGCTTTTCTCTAAGATTTTTGGTAGTGTGGAGTTGTGGTTGCACAGTTTCCCGTACTTAAACTAACTAGCAGATCTGTTTCTTTCATGCTAGCATGCTTAGCTCACAGTCCATTATTTCTAAAAAGTCTGATACATAAGTTCTTCTAAAGCAGAAACAGTAATTTCCTCTTATTTACAACACTTACCTTTTTCTCCAGATGGACTTCTTGTCTCTTTCTCTCTTGAAAAAGGCCATGCATACTCTCCTGACCTCTTCTGACCTCACCTGCTATTTCCCATTAACCAAAGTCATACTTAACTGGCAGGTGCAGTACCACAACCAAGAAGATGGTTTCCAGAGGCTCTTCCACTGCATGCTTTGGTTGGGTTGACCCGTGTGATTTCCCCAAATTTGGAAAACTTAGTTGCATATTTTTTCCTCCTCCACCATCATGAAGAAGGTGGCTTCCCGAGGTTGAGGTTCTAGACTTTTCTTCTTCCTCCAGTAAATATACAGAGCTCATATTTACATTTAAAGCCAGGTTTGTCACTATCCTCATACACCAGTGCAAGTTATCTCACCACCCAGGTAATGCCATTTACTACACTGGACCTGCTTGTTCTCCATAACCAAAGTTGTGCAAGAATTTTGCTTCCCGAGGCTGAGGCTCTGCTTTTGTTGGCTTTCCTCGAAAATTTTTGGTAGTGGGGAGTTGTGGTTGCACAGTTTCCTGAACTTTAACTAGCAGATCTGTTTCTTTTATGTTAGCATGCTTAGCTCACAATCAATTATATCTGATGTTGTCCATGTCATTATTCCTCACAGTACGGTTTTGGATCCGACGTAGGATTCGAGCTTGCAACTCTTCCACCCTTCTATTAACATTAAAACTCTTCCAAATCCCCTCTAAATTCTGCAAACCCAAACCCACCCCCTACCATCCATTCCCAACCAAACACAATCCTAACAAACATTTTCACCTTCTCTCTTACCTCTGCTTAGCAGGCGACATTCATCCCAACCCTTGACCAAACATTTCTCAAACAAAAAACGTTAGCTCCAACAACAAACCAATCAGTAAACACCTGAAATTCCTCACCATCAATGCCCAAAGCTTAGCTAAAAAATTACCCTCTTTCATGCCTGGCTCAACCATAATTCACCTGACATAGTAGCCATCTTAAAACCACACATAACTGACTCAGAATTCCTTCCCCCCGGATATCAGTCTCTCTGATCTGACTGCCTAAGTAAAAGAGGTGGTGGTGTAGCACTAATCTACTCCAATCACTTATCCTTCACTCCCTTCCCAAATCATATCCCTTCCTTTAATAATGCTGAACTAGTAACTGGCATTCTAAAATGAAATGACCATAAGAGTATTTGCATCATCTCCCTTTACATTCCTCCTAGTAACAACACCAGTACCTTGGGAGACATCCTCTCTTGGACCTTCTCAAATATTAAACATGAAACCTACACTATGGGAAATGTAAATATCGACTGGCAAAAAATCATTGACCCTAATCCCACCATGTCAATCAATCTCTTCAACTTTACACAACTCATTAACTCCATTACTAGGCCCAACAATACCAACCACCCAGGCTCCATCCTAGACTGGATCCTGGTATCTCACCCTAACAGAACCACAACATATGTTGTCACTCCCGACCCATTAGAAGTCCACCTCCCTGCCTTCACCCATAGAGCTGCATCCTCTTCCTCATATTCCCACCAACTCTTACACACTCGTAACCTAACTAACTTTAACCCCTCTACCTTCTCTGACTCCCTTAAGCTCACAAACTGGAACCCCCTAAATACCCTACCTCTAGACGAAGCCATTGACTTCTTCAGCTTTACATTCCTAACTGTCCTAAACTCCCTAGCTCCAATACGAACTAAAACAGTTAAAGTCAACACTGCCCCTTGGCTTAACAAAGAAACCAAGAAAATTATGCAACAAAGAGACAAATCTTGGAAAAGCTATCTCCATCATAAACAGCCTGTATTTTTACTTCAATACAAACAGCTGCGAAACCTAGCCAAAAAACAAGTCATTATAGATAAAAAGTCCTATTACAACCATTTACAAATAAATCATGCAAAAAAACCCAAACAATTCTGGAACTCTATTAACTCCCTTCTCAAGCCTGGTATAACAAACAACCCTTGTCCTGATACTAGCAAATCTGACCAAGAAATTGCCAAACTATTCAACACCTTCTTCACCTCTTCTATTGCTGAACTAACCAAAACCTTCCCCAACAACATACCCCTACCGCCCTCTGCCTAAGCTTCCTCCCCCTCTCCTCCCACACCACCTACCTTTGAACTTAAACCTGTATCCACGTACCTTATAAAAAAAAACTTCTCTCCAAACTTAAACCTTGCACCAATGCCCCTGACAACATCCCCTCCTCCTCCTTCTTAAAAATTGCCTCAGACAGTATTGCTCTCCCTATCAGCATCCTGATAAATAGATCACTACTCGAGTTCTATGTACCCAAACTATGGCGTTCTGCTTTTATTCTTCCACTCCACAAGGGTGGCAGAAACTGTAACTTCTCCAACTTCCACCCTATAGCCATCCTCTCACCCATCTCTAAACATCTTGAAAAAGGCATACACCTGCAGCTCATGCCATTCCTGACCAAACACCAGCTGCTCTCTCCTACCCAACATGGCTTCCCCCCTGGACACAATACCAACACAGCCCTTCTCTCATTTTTACACTCTGTCAATTCAGCTCGAGATTCTGGTAACTTAGTTTCGTCTCTTCTGCTAGATTTATCTAAAGCTTTTGATACCATCTCCCACACCCGTCTACTAAACCATCTATCTAACCTCAGCATCTCCCCAAAAACTCTTTCCTGGTTCTCCAGCCATCTTTCAGACAGGTCCCAAGCCGTGAAATGGGGCCAAGCCTCCTCCACCTTCCTTCCCACCCCCACAGGAGTACCCCAAGGTTCCATACTTGGCCCTCTGCTATTTAACATCTTCATTAATGATTTCCACAAAGCCATTCCTAATACCAAAATTGTCCAATACGCAGATGATTCAACTTTGATCTGCTGTGCCTCCAACCTAACCGAACTCCAGTCTCTAACTCAAACTGCCTTCTCAACCACTGAAAAATGGATGCACCAAAACCACCTCTCACTTAACACTAACAAAACTAAGATTCTTCTCTTCACTCCCTCTAAATCCACTCCCACTGATAAAAACTAATTTCAAATTACCAGCCTTAACAACTCCATCATTGACATTGTTCCCTCCGCCAAACTCCTGGTGGTCACCATCGATGAACACTTAAGATTCAATACCTACATCCAACTTAACATCAAGAAAACCCACATAAAACATGGCCTACTGTACAGAAATAATCACTTCCTCTCTCCCTCTACTGGACATACCTTGGCCACCACATATCTCCTCCCATCTCTTCTGTATGGCGCTCCTCTGCTTACTAATCTACCTTCCACCCTTACCTCCAAACTGGAAGTATGTTACAATAAAATGTCCAGATTCTCCACCAAGGCAAAATCCTTCTCTCATCACTGCACCTCCCTACAAACTTTAAATTGGCTTGAACTCCCCAATCAACTTGACTTCCTCCAAATTCTTTCAGCCCACAAATTATTATTTCAACCCACCAGCTGCCTCGCACTATCTAATATTCTTCAACCATATACCCCCTCAGACCCCTTAGATCTACTCACCAAAACCTTATTACCGTCCACAAACCCAAACACCCAGCTGGTCAGCTTCTACTCTCCTTTTCCCTAGCTAAAAAATGGAATGCCCTGCCCTCTACACTGAGGACCTTTGACAATCTAAACACCTTCAAAAAAAAACTTAATTCCTACCTGTTTCTTCACAGAAAATGTAGCTGCACTCTTCATCCCATACCTCCCAAGCTCCCCTCCTCCTTCTCTCCTGGCTAACCTTCATACCTTTCTAATTTCTCTCATAGACCTACATTATAAATGTAACTATTATCTACATCCAGCCTTATGCTCTATGCCTCTCATCCTCCTGGACAATTTCCTTAATATCTTAGTTGCTTTAGTGAATGATACCTATTCGACTGCAATTCTACCTGCTGTTTTTTGTAATACTACCTATTGATTGTAATGCAAATATTTTTCTTTGTAATTCATTATGTGATGTAACTTTGTATTGTGGAGCTTTTCTCCCCAGGCCTCCACTGAAAACGGGCTCTTGAGCCCAGTGGACCTCCCCGGTCACCAAACTGGAATAAATAAATAATAAACTATAGCTTGGAGAGAGCCAGGGCTCAGGCTCCTCCCTCTCCCATGGTCCCTTGCTGCCATCTAACCCTTACATCTTGTTTGCCGCATTCTGCTATAGACATAATCCTTGGCTGTCACTCAGATAAGTGTATTTTACTTTTGCTTTAAGCTTTAAACTAGTAGTTGTCTCCTCTTACCTTCCCTCCCTTAGGCAACCTAGTTATTTAGCTAGTGTAGTTTTTCCCCTTTTATAAGTTAGGCATTTGGAGCCTTTTTTTTTTCTTTTAAACTTTTTATTTTTCTTATTATTCTTTTTTTAGATGCCTCACAGCAAGAGGTACTCCAGTTCAATTCTTGGCTGGGGTGCCTTCGGTGCGGAGTCTGCATGTCCTCCCTGTGGCCGCGTGGGTTTCCTCCGGGTGCTCCGGTTTCCTCCGACATCCCAAAGATATGCTGTAGGTGGATTGGACACACTAAATTGGCCCTAGGCGTGAGTGTGTGTGTGTGTGTGTGTGTGTGTGTGTGTGTGTGTGTGTGTGTGTGTGTGTGTGTGTGTGTGTGTGTGTGTGTGTGTGTGTGTGTGCCTTCTGTGGAAGGTTGGGCGCTGGGATGGCAACTCGACACTTTAAAACTCCACTGTTAATCATGTGTGGACAGGTGATCCGCTGTGGCAACCCCTAACCCAGAAAAGCCGAAAGAAGAAGAAGAAGAATGACCAAATGAAATCTTCTGTGATTTACCAGGGCAGGACATGCAAATTACCTGATAATGTGGTCTTTCTCCATCATGGCTAATGTGTCTATGAATTGTAAAATACCACATTGCATTAACACGGTTGTTTTACCAAGGCCCTTAATATGATGGGACAGATGGTTAATGATGCATCAGGATGGTCTAATGATCGATTTTCCAGGCATGATATTTTTGATGTTTTAGCCATAAAATACTTTGTCAGCAATGATCCAAGGAAAGGTTTTCAGGAAACTATCATTGAAATAGTCAACAACTGTGCTGGGGCTTAAGAATTTTGTCTGTAGTTATGTAAATATGGATGGGACAAGGGTAGATGTATATCTGCAGCTAGTACAATGGTGCTGCCTTCTAACTTGTATGTAAGATGAAATTTTAAAGAAGTGATGGTGCTCAATTAAAGATTAAAGAATAAAGAAATTATATGAACTAATGCGATTTTTATCAGGTGAGGAAAATAACTATCCAATCAAAAATATGTTCTCTTTTTGATATGTTATCTATGCTGTTGGAGGTCCTACTTAATAAAACTAAGCAAGTATTTGGATGGATGGCTGTGAGAACCAGCTAGAGGTTTTTGCCACGTTAGAGATGGTCACCAATGCAAAATAACTTTTCTTTTTTATTTTGGAGCACAGTCATGAAATATAGAAGTGTTTTTGGAACATATGTACAGCCTACTATGATGGCCTTCATGCGTGTGACTTTAAATTTGGTAAGGATGGATTTGTGTTCAAAATTATTGGGTTTGGTTTTGACAGACTGCAATCAACAGAAATCACAATAAAGCTACTCAACAGTGAATACCTCAATAAAAAGTAAGGATGTTGTTAAATACTACACAGTAAATATTTTATTATGCCTTTATTGTGCTAGACTCAAGTACATCTGAAATTATCTCCTAAAATAAGAGCAACAAAAATTGCATTTTTCCAGTAAATGCATACATTCACCTACTGAAACAACAACAAAAATGCATTTCTCAAGGCAGATACAAAATAACTCAAGAAAGAACATGACAGGCCAAAAAGGTAGGGGTCCTGAAAGGATGAATTCATAGATGATGCCCTGATGTCTTTGTGAAAGTATATGAGCCAGATAAGTCATTCCACTGCATGGTGCTACCAGAACCTTTGGTAGAATTGTTAAGACACTCTCATCATGTGATTTGAAATAGATGAAATAGTTGTTGAGTGGAACTGTAAGTTCTGTCTGAGAGTTTTGCCAGGTAACTGATCCAGTGACTGGTGCATCTCATAGATCAAATCTTGCTTGACATCTACCATATGGGCTATAAAGTTTATGATCCTCATAGGGAATGTTAAGGATGCATAAACCCACTTCTCAGGATGGTCAATAGCCTTAGGCTACTTACCCTGAGGATAAATCACTAGGTTCTGAGGAGTGGAAACTTTTCAAAGGCTACCTGTGTGAGATGTAAGAGTCTCTACCCAGAAGTTCCAATCATTAGGGGCTGGAGAATCCTATCCGATTTCTTTGGTGCAGGAATCACACCATCAGGGCCTTCCTCTTCCTTAATATGTTGACCATCCAAGAAGACTGCACCAAAAAGCCTGTTGCAGTGTTTTCTGCAGACGTGATACATGATCAGTAGGCTGTCTCCCTTTGTTGCATTATTTCTAAGACTTTCCCAATTTTGAGATCATCAAAAGCAATGAAAGGAAGTTGTCATCCTTCTTATCTTCAGTATCAGATATTGGAGACTCAGTAGGGAAATCTATCTGGTCTCTCTTACATGTGAACTTTCTTACAGTCGTTAAAGATGGCAGCTCTAAAGATAAAGAACACAGTTGTGGGCCAATGTCATTGCAAAACAGTGTACTAACTCTTGTGTCCTTCTATCCTAGCACAAGCAGAGTAGCCATGGATTCAGGAAGTACTAGTCTGCTGAGTGGGAACAGATGTTATAGCTGTCCGGTGAAAAGGGTATCTGCAACAGTGGAGCCAAAGCCAGCACTGATTGCAGACTCAGTGCTGAGGGCACTGATGCCAGCAATTAAAAGACTGCTCTCATTGGCACCAGCATTACTGCTAACATGTTCAGTGCCAAGCACAGCATCATTTCATTGACCCCCCACCACCACCACTGTTGCCAGCAGACCGACTGGCATCAGTGGGGTCTGTGGAATACCCATTGACACCGGTAACTGGTGTCTTTCCTGAAAGCAAAGTTATCAACATCAAAGGTCATGGCTATACAAATTAGGACCAGAGTTTGCATGGTTACATAATAAATAGTCAGATACTACACTGACATAATTTGGGTCACTTTTAAAAGACTCAGAACTAGTGCCAAGATCACAGATGTCGGTGAGGAAAACTTGAAAACTACCAGAAAGGAGAAAACATTTGAGAAAAGATCCCTATCTGCACAGAAACATATGAGGATGGGGGCAGCAGGCAGCTTCTTCTGAGCTGGAACTATGACATTGACAAATTTGCCATAGTCAACCCTGGGCAATGGCAAAGAAGAAGGTTGAGAAGAGGTTGCTTAGAATTTGTGAAATGTCATTATCTGCTAAGGAATTTAAGGTTTGTAACTTACCCAGTCTTGGAAAAGACTTACGCTCATGTTAGTAACAACCTCTTCCATTTCATTTCTTTGACATGGGACCTGAAGAGGAAGGCCTAGGCTTGTGTGGTTTATAAGGCTTGTGTTTATTCTTAGAAGACTCTGTGCAAGTCCCAGAGAGTTTTGCAGTTTTGGTTCTGAGACAGATGATGAAATGTTTGGTTAATATTGCAAGCCACTTTCTAAATCAAGAGATTTTATTTACATATACAGTTGTAATTCAGTTTTACAATTTCAGGGAGTGTTGGGGTAAAGGCAAGGGAGATCTCACACTTAATTATGTTGTACTGCTTTTCTAGTCAGAGTAAGCTTTATATGCCCTTGCTCTGAGCAAGGATTTAATTCATGCACTTGCAATACACTTATAGAACGCTCAGTTCAAGATGGCAAGAGGTGGACACACTGCAACATTTCAACAGCTAAGGATTAGAACTACAACAAGAAATGTTTAATTCTCTTTTAGACAATAGCAATCAGGAACTAGAAAATAGCTAATAATAAGTCTAGATAGTTAATAACAATCAGGAACTAGAAAATAGCTAATAATAAGTCTAGATAGTTAATAACAATCAGGAACTAGAAAATAGCTAATAATAAGTCTAGATAGTTAAGAAACTGAAAAGAAGTGGCAATGAAACACCAACAGTAGGCCCTGGGAAACACTACAGAAGTGGAAGAAAATCACAAAAAGGAAACTTGATTAACCCTAACACGTCAATCAGAATGCTAACAAAGAGACAAGTAAAAAGGAAAACGCTGTTATAGTTTCTCAGAAATTTTACTTGAAAAATAGAGGTAGCCTGGGCCATGTCTCTTATGTTTGAACACTGTAGGGCAGTGAAAGAGATTGCATTATCAGAAAAAGAGGGGGATCCTGTGTCTTCAGAAGGCTTTAGCACCCTCTAGAATATAGTCCTGCTATTAATGAAGATGGATGTCTTCAAACCAAGTAGTCTGTTGGAATTAGACATCAGTAAGTCTATACCAGAAGCAGAATGGCCTACTGTGCTCTTAGATGAGGGAATGACAGATCAATATTACTTTAACCACTTGTGGAGTACACAATCTGGCAAACAAGTTGGAAGAGTCCAGACTTTGGCCTGCCCTGGCAATGACACAGCTTATCAGTGTCCTGACAATCCAAGATTCACGCATTCATCAGCTTATTCATATTGAATTAAAAAAAAAACTTGGAAATAATTGTGACAACAGCAAAATGAATGGCTCTATACTACGGAATTTCAGGAACCATATCATTATGTTTTGAATTCAGGTAATTCATGAGAAGAAGTCATTTAGTACGTTAATAATTTTAATTTAAAAAGAGATCAATTTGTTTATTTTCTGTGGTGCCTTCAACTACAGTTTACTTGTCATTGATGGTTAAGAAGAAAAAGCAACCGAAAGCATTAGGTTTTCAATGTGTAGATGTAAAAGAAAAACTCTCATTAGGATAAATGTAACTGTAACACTGAACAGGTTACTGCAAAATATTTTGCTTAAAGAATGGAATCATTCAGATGAAAAAGCCCCCACTCAAACTTTCCTACTACAAAAGCTGTATAAGAAGCACATACCCATAAAGGTGCATAAAAGCTGGCATGGGATAAGGATCTAATGTGCTTATTTTCCCATATCTTGGATAAGACATAATTCCTTATTAAACATAAACTGACCTCCTATATCTCACATTAGATTTGCTATGTGAAGTTTGTGTGCCCTGAATTCTGCCTTGCTTTTTTTTCTGCAACTTCTTTAGAAAGATAATTGCACTGCATTTCATTTTTCTGTCTATTTGTTTCATTGAATATTGTGTCTGTCTCTCTCTGTAGTTATTTATTTTTCTATGTAATTGTTTCATAGAATACTGTGGTCTCTCTCTGTCTCTGCAGTTACTTTCCTGTCCACCCTCCCTGTTCTTGTTGTGGTATTAATCTTGGTGGCTTTGGAATTGCCCGCCCCTCCTGTAAATTTGTGTTTGAACACTCCTCCTGGGTCTATCTCATTTGCTCACTCATCTAACTACAGTGAGATCATATTTTGACTTCAGACACTCCTATCAGTCCCATCTGTTCAGCTCTATCCCAGCTCTATTCCAGTCTAGTATCTCTAGCTCACTCTACCTAATACAGAGAGAACATTTGGGAAGGGCAAGCCAATTAGGTCCTTAATTTTGAATTATCTTCTGTTTCTCCTTTCTCCCTTTCTACTTTCCAAAAAAAAATTTCTAAGCTTGTTTCCTGACTTTCCTGTAACTACTCTAGTCAAGATACAGATTTGCTGTAGCTAGGACTGTGTGTAAGCTTCTGAGCCCCCAAAGCCTTTCTGTGTTGGAGGGAAGCCTTCTAGCTTATCAGTGGGAGTGGTAAGCACTAGGTATCCTATCTACCACAAGAGTGGTTTCTGGCCCAGAAATTGTAGTTTATTGGCCGTTTGGGCAGTTTTTCCATCTCTTTCAGCTTACTGGTTTAAAATACCGCATTTGCGCTTGTTTCCCACCTTTTTTCGTTGGGAGGGTGGCCTAATGGTTAAGGTGTTTGCCTTACAAACACAAGGTGCAGGGTTTGAGTCTCACAAGGGATAATTGGCTAGGCTTAGAATGGCTCGCAAGGGCAATTAGCTTAGTATTAATCTATGAACCTATCCTGTAACTAGTCTAGTCCAGATACAGATTTGCTGTATCCAGGACTGCTTGTAAGCTTCTGAGCCCCCCAAGCCTTTCTGTATTGGAGGGAAGTATTCTAGCTTATCAGTGGGAGTGATAAGCACTAGGTAGCCGATCTACCACAAGATCCAGGTACAGATTCTTAGTTTTAGCACTTGAATTTGCTTATTCATGCTCAGCACTTGTTCAGAACTTGTGGTTAGTACTAAATAAGCTACAAATTACTACAGCACTCAACCATCCTCTTTACCTAGAGGAAAACAGTGCTTATACTCACTTTCCTCACTTGTCTAGAGGAAAGTAGTCTTTTTTCAGGCATGTCCAAGGGTCAGCTCCCAGTGTTCTCTCCTATCTATCTGATGAATCTGGGCATCTTGGGGTAATGTAGCAATTGCCTCATGTACACAGACTCCTACCACCCAACACCACAATCTGTGAGAGATGCACCTATCTAGCCAAACTGGAGGTAAAGCTCTCTCCAACCAAGACTGAACTTGACAGTCAAGAGGAGAAGGTAAACTCTTGCACCACACCACACTCATCACATAGTCCCACTAAACCTACACCACCAAAATCCACACATAAAAACACAAACACATTCACGGCGGCTCTCAATAATAATCTGCTCAAGCAACAGAGACCTCCAAAGCAGAAATGCAAGCAACCTCCACCCCCTCAACACACCCCAAATGACACATAGCCCACAGACACAGTGTGCCACTCAACCACAGCCCATAAGGCAAAACAACGTACCCAACACACTTGTCATAGGTGACTCTATAGTCAGGCACACTGATGTCCCACTCGCCAGGCTAAACAAGGAGAAGGTTGCTGTCAGCTGCCTGTGTGGTGCCAGGATCCCCAACATAACCCACGCACTCAGATCACTCCACAACAAGTACAAATATGACTCTGTCATTATCCATGTTGGTGTGAATGACCTTAGACATACCTCCCTGGAGTACATGAAAAGAGACATGGATGATCAATTTCAACAATTGGCTTAAGTACTGGTGTCATTCAAAGGGGATCCAATGCCTGTCAGCTTGGGATGATATGCTCGACAAGCCACGATGCTTTGCTAGGGACGGCTTGCACCTGTCACCCCTGGGCTTTCAGATATTGGCAAAGGCTCTTGCTACCCCCATAGTGCCTTTTTTAGGCAAGGCTCAAAAGACAAACCCACCTCCATAGGTATCACAAGGGATAAGAAACTAAGAGTAATGCTACTCAACGCCAGAAGTCTAAACCTCAAGATGCACACACTTGAAACTCTCCTTAGCATGGAGAACATCAATATCTGTGCAGTAACAGAAACCTGGTTCAGGGCTCCCGAGAGCACCCCAGCACTACCAGGTTATACCTCATACCATGCTTTTCAGCCCAAAAACTTGGACCGAACCACAAAAGGAGGGGGAGTATCGATATTCATCAAAGATACCCACACCTCCAGGTTGGTGGCAAAGCACGAAGCATCAGAGACTATCCATGTGCAACTAACAGTGGGTAAAACTGCCTTCCAGTTTATAGCCTGCTACAGACCACCCTCCCAAACCCAGGAACCCCACTCAGCCTTCCTGAGAACACTGGAAAATATGAAGGTCTCTCCAAACACCATTATATTGGGCGACTTCAACTACCCAAACATAGACTCGGAGCATTACTCTAGCTCCAACACCCTAGCCCAAAGGTTCCTAGAATTTATAAACTCAAATGCTATGGAACACCTTGTTAACACTCTCACAAGAGGGGAAAACATACTGGACCTGATCATCACCAACATGGGGACTCTATGCTCCAGACCAGAAGTGTATCCCTCACTGGTAAGATCAGACCATAAACTAATCTCACTGGATATTCACATCCCGACCCCATCCCCTGCCCAGAAAACCACAGTGAAAAACTTCTCTAAAGCAAATTTCACACTCCTCAAAACCGAGGTGGAATCCTTCAAAGCCCCCGGGCCTGTGGAAAATACGGTCCAGACCGCAGAATCCTTTATAAACACATTCTATGAACACCTTCAGGAATGCATGGATCATGCGATCCCAAATAAAACCAAGACCCAATCCTCCAAAGGCAGACATCTTGTCTGGTGGACCCCAGCCATAAACAAACTATACAATAGAAGGAGGAAGCTACTAAATGATAGAGCAAAATCCCAAAAAGGGAAGGCATCACTGATCAGTATTAGCAAAAAACTACGGGCACTCATAAAATTGTCTAAGGCCAGCTTCGAGAGAAAAATTGCACAGGACACTAAGGATAATCACAAGGCTTTCTTTAGTTATGTTAGCAACCTGGGTGGTAATTCCCAGATATGCTCAGAATTAGTACAAAATGACAAAAAATACACTGAACCCACAGACATTGCCAGCATCCTAGCTGACAGGTTCAGTGCAAACTCCCCCCCCTCCCTACCAAAAGGGCAAATATCTATCCCAGCAGAGTGCTGCCCCCCCTGACATCTCAGATGCTCAGGTAAGAGCCGCCCTCTCCAAAGCAAAAAACACAGCATCAATGGGACCAGACGGTGTCACGGGCTGCGTCCTACATGAACTCCAAGAAGAGCTAAACCCAAACATAAAACTACTGTTCAATCTCAGCCTTACTACAGGATATGTGCCCAAAGAGTGGCGTACAGCAACAGTGGTCCCTCTCCATAAAGGTGGTGCCTCAACAGATCCTGGAAACTATCGCCCCATAAGCCTGACTAGCTTGGTCTGCAAAGCTATGGAAAGGATCATCATGGACCTCATAAATAAAGATATTGGGGACCTACAGACACTGGATCCTTCCCAGTTTGGCTTTGTTAAGGGCAGATCCTGCCTCTTAAACCTGGTTGATTTCTTTGAAACAGTCACCAAGGCCATTGACGAGGGGAAGGTGGTCCACACAGCCTACCTGGACCTCGCAAAAGCCTTCGATACAATACCCCACTCTGGCATTATAGATAAGCTCACCAGCTTAAATATAAACCCCTATGTCACTAGATGGATTGCAAACTGGCTCAAGGACAGAACCCACATGGTTTGAATTGCTGGAGCCATGTCAGACTCCAAACCAGTTACAAGTGGTGTCCCACAAGGCTCAGTCCTGGGACCTCTCTTGTTCGGTATATATTTCTCGGAGGTACAGGCCAACATGGAAGGACTGTGGCTGACCAAGTTCGCAGATGACTGCAAACTGGGCGCCATAATCGACTCTCCAGCTGACACAAACATCCTCCAAAAGGGCCTCATAGAAACAGACAGCTGGTGCCAGAGCCATGGCCTCAAGCTAAATGCCAAAAAGTGTATAGTCATCATCCCCTTTGGCAAAAACAAAGTGCCCACAAATTACCACATAGGTGGTAATCCATTAAGTACAGAAGAAGTAATTAGGGACCTGGGGACCCAAGTTGATAGCAATCTCTCATTTGACAACCACGTGGCCAAATTGGTTAGAAAAACATTTTATATAGCCCACCTAATCATGAAGGGATTCACATCTAGATCAGGGGAGGTCATCGTGCCTCTTTACTCATCCGTCATCAGGCCCATAATTGACTACAATGCCCCTTTTGGGATGTACCTTACCAGACACCTGCAGCAACTGGAAAGACCCCAAAAGTACCTCACCAAGAGGATCAAAGGGCTCAACCAGATGCCATATGCTGCCCAGTTAAAGAAACTCCAGCTCTACTCAGTGGCATACCACCTGTTCAGAGGCGATCTGTGCCTGACATATAAAGCCATGTCCAACCCGGAATTAATGGACATGCTGCACCTCAGAAAATCCAAATCCCATCGAGCTACGCGCTCGGGAGACTTGAACCTCAGCACTGAAATAAATAGGACATGCTGGAGGGACAGATTCATAACCCAGAGGCTCCCTTCACTCTGGAATAAAATCCCAGTCCAGGTTAGGCAGAGTCCCTCACTGACTCTATTCAAGAGGAATCTTGATGAGTGGATGGGAGATCATAGGTTTACCCCGGGTATCACTTTTGTGTCACTGTTAGACAGAGGCACAGTATACTAACCTCGAAAAAGGGCATAGCAAAATAAATTTAAAATGGGTGGCGAAAGCCAAACACATTCTGGCTAGGCTTATAAATGCCCTAGGGCAGATAGCCTAGTATGAACCTATGAACCTATGAACCTAAGAGCTCTTCAATCTTGTAGTGCAGGCAGGTATGGCCCTAGCCCTGAGTAGCATCCTGCCATCTCCCAGAATGATAATGCAGTACAAGGACAAAGTGATTGACTTCAACAATTGACTAAGCTTCTGCTGTCATTCTAAGGGGATCCAGTATCTTTCTGCCTGGGACGACATGGTCGACAGACCACGATGCTTTGCCAGAGATGGCCTGCAGCTGTCAGCCCTGGGATTCTGGATACTGGCTAAGGCTCTTGGTGCCCTTATAGCGCCTTTTTTAGGCAAGATTCAAATGACAAATTCACCACCATAACAGGAACAGGCAAGCAAAAACTGAGTGTAATGCTACTCAATGCTAAAAGTCTAAATCTCAAAATGCACTCCCCCGAGGCACTCCATAAAATGGAGAACATCAATATCTGTGCAGTGACTGAGACCTGGTTCAAGGATCCAGAGAGCACCCCTGCATTACCAGGCTATAACTCATACCACAGTTTTTGGCCACCTAACCTGGACCGGAACACCAAAGGCGGAGGTGTGTCCATATTCATTAAGGATATCCACACCTCCAGGCTAGCTGCTCAGCATAATGCATCAGAGGTTATCCAAGTGCAACTAACTCTGGGCAAAACTGCAATCCAAATTGTAGCTTGCTACAGATCCCCCACCATGTCCCAGGATTCCCACTCCTCTTTTCTTGATATACTGGAAAATATTAGGGTCCAACCAAACACCCTAATAATGGGCGATTTCAACTACCCCACCATTAACTGGGAAAACTACTCATGTACCAACCCATTCACTCAACTCTTTCTGGAATTCATAAATTCCAATACCCTGGATCAGCTTATCCACACCCCTACCAGGGGCAACAATATCCTAGACCTAGTCATTACCAACATGAGTGACCGGTGTTCCACACCTGAAGTCAACTCCTCGTTGGTCAGATCCGACCATAAGCTAATCGCCCTAGATATCCACATCCCTCCCCCACCCACCATTAAGGAAATCACAATAAAAAAATTTCTCCAAAGCCAATTTCATGCTTCTTAAGACAGAAGTGGCGAACTTCTTGACACCCATGCAGATGGACAATACAGTTATGACTGTTGAATCATACACAGATGCACTCTATAAGCACATACACAAGTGAATGGATTGTGCTATCCCAAACAGAAGCAAGACGCTATCCACCAAAAAAGGAAGCCAATCTGGTTGTCCCCTGCCATAAACAAACTCTACAACACAAGGAAAAAACTGTTGCAAAAGAGAGTAAAATCCCATGAGTGGAGGAGTTCCCTGGTCAGCCTCAGTAAGAAGCTGAGATCCCTTATAAGATCCTCCAAAGCTAGCTATGAAAACAAAATTGCCACTGATTCTAGGGACAACCACAAAGCATTCTACAGCTACATCAAGAATCTGAATGGCAATACCCAGATCTGCTCTGAGTTACAGCACAACGGCATGAAAATTATAGAACCAGCTGATACTGCCAACGTCCTGGCAGATAGGTTCAGTGCTAACTTTACCCCCCTCTCACCACCTAAAGGGCCCATAACTATACAGGAAGAATGCAGAGTCCCTGTAATCACACTATGCAGGTAAAAGCTGCACTCTCTAAAGCCAAAAACACAGTATCCATGGGACCGGACAATATCCCAGGCTGCCTTTTACACGAACTTCAGAATGAACTGGCTCACCACCTAAGCACCATGTTCAGTCATAGTCTCACATCAGGCTTTGTACCCACTGAATGGTGCACAGCAACAGTTATCCCACTCCACAAAGGGGGAGCCACCACTGATCCCGGGAACTATCGCCCTATTAGCCTGATGAGCCTAGTCTGTTAGGCCATGGAACGTATCATCATGGAACTCATAAACAAAGACATTGGGTAACCTCCAAACCCTGGACCCCACCCAGTTCGGGTTTGTGAAAGGCAGATCATGCCTCCTGAACCTGACCGACTTCTTTGAGGCAGTCATCAAAACTGTAGACAAGCGTAAGGTGGCTCACACAGCCTATCTTGACCACCAAGGCTTTCAACACCACCCCCATTCTGGAATTATAGCTAAACCCACTAAACTAGGTATAAATCCCTATGTCACAAGATGCGTTGCCAATTGGCCCACTGACAGAACCCACACTGTAAAAGTTGCAGACTCTAAATCTGACTTCAAACCAGTGACAAGTGAAGTACCACAGGGTTCAGTCCTGGGACCTATCCTGTTTGGTATCTACTTCTCTGAAGTACAGGCTAACACAGAAGGCCTTTGGCTAATAAATTGCACAGGTGACTGCAAACTAGGAGCCATAGTTGCGTCCCCAAATGATGTGGACATCCTACAGAAGGGCCTCACTGAGACATATGCCTGGTGTCAGAACCATGGCCTCAAGCTCAATGCCAAAAAGGGCATTGTCATCCCCTTTGGTAAAAACTCTGTACTCATGAACTACCACATAGGTGGCAGTCTACTTAACGCCAAATGTGTGATAAGAGACCTGGGGACCCAGGTGGACAGTAGTCTCTCCTTTGATAGTCACATCACCACACTAATCAGGAAATCCTTCTACGTGCCACACTAATCAGGAAATTCTTCTACGTGGCATACCTCATCACAAAAGTGTTCTTATCTAGGAAAAAAGAGGTCATTGTTCCCCTCTACTCGACACTCATTAGACCCACTATACAGTACAATGCCCCTTTTGGAATGTACCTCACAAGACATCTGCAGCAACCGGAAAGGCCACAGAAGTACCTCACAAAGAGGATTACTGGCCTCAAACAGATGCCCTACACTGACCATCTCAAAAAACTCCAGCTTTACTCCATAGCATAACGCCTACTCTGAGCTGATCTCTGCCTAACATATAAAGCTATGTCAAACCCAGAGCTGTTGGACATGCTACACCTAAAGAAATCCCAATCCCTCTGAGCTACACACCCTAGGGACCTAAACCTTGTCACCACAATAAACAGGACATGCTGGAGGGTTAGATTCCTGTCCCAGAGACTTCCCATACTCTGTAACAAGCTACCCATCTATGTAAAGCAAAGTTCCTCATTAGCACTCTTCAAAAAAATCTTGATAAATGGATGGGAAATAGGGAATACACCCCAGGGATCACTTCTGTGGCTCTGCTCAATGGGGGCACAGGAAAATAACTTTCTTGGGTGGCGTAAGCCAGGGAACCTTGTTGGCTAGGCTTACTTAGGCCCGATGGCCTAGTACCTACCTATGAACCTATACACCTATGTACATCTACACCTACTCAGTGTAAACCTACTTCATAATATTACCCCTGAGTAATACTTCCTGTTTCTCTTATGCACTGTTTTGTTGACTGTTTTCTCCTGCACTTTGTAAACTTCTCTAAGGAACTTAATTCCTTGACACATGTCCTCAGTGAGTAGAAGAAGGGAAAAGAACTCTGGACACACTATTCCATCCTCCTATGTCTTCACGATGGTTCAGGAAAAAGAGCTGCAAGAAGGGTTACCACCTGCCCCTCTTTACATAGGACAGTCCTTGTTTGGATAGCTGAACCCTACAAAAGCACATGAAAAAGGGCATGTGTCCTGAGATATTTTTAATAAAAAAATATCACTTAAGTTCTTCTGACAGTTGCATAAAACAATTATTTTGTTTGTGAAACTACTTAATATATGGAACAATAAAAATCTCAAGCCCTATAAAACTGGGAATTTATTTTAGCAACAAAGTGAAGTCCATTCCTTTGCACTGGCTGGATGCTTGGCTTGTCCCATGAAATTACACACTTCCATAAAAAATGTCCCCCACTTCAGGCATATGAAAGGGTGGCAACAGTAGCTGCAAGCAATATTTCTGCAACAAGCTCAAGGAAAAAAGAAAATGCAGTCCTGTCTCCAGCTGCACATCTCCATTCCCCGTAGTTACTTGCACAGTACAGATGGCAGAGCAATCATTTCTGATATGCAGTAAAGAAATGGGCACATAAAAGAAGCACATTTATTTAGTGTTGACCCAGTTCAACTTATTAATGTATTACACTTTACTGAGTGCTGCTTCAAAGGAAAGTATATTAGAACACTTTAGTCATTTATTTTGCAGCATATCAAAGACAAAAAAAATGCATTTCCTTTTCCACAGACTTTGGAGCTGCATTCATTAAGGTACCACAATGTGTACATGGAGGTGTACATACTGTGGCACCTTTTTGCTATTCAGCAAGCATCATTATGTGGTGCTGCACAGTCCTCCTAGAACCACCTTCAGACAGTCATCTACATGGCCAAGCAATTCAGGAAAGTCTTCTGCCATGTAGATCAACTTGGCCATCCTCACAATGTCGCAGTTGCAAACATGGTCAAAATACCGAGTTCTACCACTGAACATTAATGTGGTGGTGGGGAACCACTAGACACCAGGACTTACTTTAAAAGTACTATAACATCACCAACATCACAATGGGGATCAGGGAACCTCAAGACAGAACGGATTAATGTTCAAAGTGCTGTACCAGCATCAATGTTACTACGTGGACCAGGGTAGGGATCCACTAGACACCAGGGTAAACTCCATAAAGTACGGTAAGGCACAGAATAGTATAATGGTTATGGGGGTGAAGGAATCACCAGAAACAATCTAAAGTGCCATAATGGCATCAACCACAGTGCAGAGATGAATTGAACCACTGGACAGCAGGGCTTACTTTAAGTATTGTGATGGCAACAGTGTTATGACTGGGATCGGGGTGTGGGGGAAGCTGTACACCACCAGGGGATACTCTGTAAAGTGCACAAGGCACACATATCATAATGGGGGATTGGGGTGTGGCATGGAGGATATACTAGACAATGGGGATTATTCTATAAAGTGACGTACTGCCACCAACAATGGAGGGAGGATCTGGGGTAGGCGATACACTAGACCACTAAGGACTCATAGATACATGACATAATGACAGTAAAGTATTATGGGTGTGGGAAAAACACAGTAGTGTAGTATGGATGGGTACAGGAACTGTGGTGTGTGTATGTGCGTGTTTGTGCACACGCAAATGTGCGTACATGCTTGTGTGTGTGTGTGTGTGTGTTCAGATTTGTGTGTGTGTGTGTGTGTGTGTGTGTGTGTGTGTGTGTGTGTGTGTGTGTGTGTGTGTGTGACAGAGAGAGAGTGACAGGGAGGGAATGCCACTGCCTACATGAGCAGCATATTACAACCACAATATGCAGATCAGCCTTGATCTGCACATCATGGTAGTAAATATGATTCAGGAAACATGCAGATTAGCAGATAATGAGGTCTTTCCAGTCACAGGTAGCATGTTCTGTACTGCAAATTGGCAGGTTGTGCTGGAAGAGCCTTTCCTGCACAAGCCGTACGACTTGTGCTAGGAGCTTTAATGAGTTCACAAGTATGTGTTATACTCCAAGCACGGTTTGAAAACTACAGAAAGTTTTCGTATGGACTTACCTGATAGTTACACCTTTCTTTAGGTGCAAACGTATCCAGTGAGGTTTTTCACAACTATCACTTTGCCAGTAAGTATCAGTAGAGCCATCTGTCAAGTACTCACTGTATAATTTATCCTAAGAAAGAAAATGACATGCAGGTAATTCATTTCAATCTTTCATTGCTTAGATAAGAATATTTACTACACAAGATGCCAAGATAAAAAAAAGAAATTACAACTGAAAGAATGATATGCTGCAATAAGGCTTAAGTTTTTATTGATCTGTAAGTGTTTGGGTGCAACTGTTCAGCAAAAAACATTAATTTAAATGACGTCATTGAATGTAACCTGCTGAATCAGCACTTAAGCAAATGCATAACTAGAAAAAAACAGAGGAGAGAACAGCCCCCATCATTGCTACACAGGGAGCAGTTCCTTGTACTACTCTTACTAATGGCATTCATTTTCTAGACCTCTACATCATGGCAAAATCAAAAATGGCTAGTTCCCCGACATAGGGTCTCTGAAGAAATGCACTATTCAGCATATTACAAACAATGGACTGAGAACTGCATAACTGTTACTTGCAAGTGATCTAAAAGCACCTACAAAGTTAAAGATCGCTTTCATACTGGAGTGCTGTATCTGACTTTTTCACTGGTGTTAGTGTTACTCACACTTTTCTTTTCATTATAACTGGCCGGCAACATAGCACAGCGGTGAGAAGAGGCAGAAGAAGGAAGTGAGCAGGACAGAAGGACAGAAAGAGGTAGGGAATATGACAGAAAAGTAAGAGAGGAGGACAGTAGGGTCACAAGAGTAAGATTTAAGAATCTGGAAAACTCAGATGATGCCAAAAGTAAGGGTGGTGATAATGAGGATGAGGAGACAGGAAGTGAATGACTATAGCTGAAGGACCAGGATGATAAATTATGGGATGTTACAGAAGCAGGGTACCAGGAAGAGTACAAGTGTAGCAGAAGCAGAAAGAAGCCGCTGACAATTTATGTAGGTCATAGTATGAAGGTATTAAACATTAGAAAAGCATGTGGCTGACGCACATTATACATTTAAGGGGAAAAAAACTGCACTGATGTAAGATAAGATCACATGATAAATGCAGTAATATTGTAGTCAGCACAGAAGATATGGGGGTAGTTAAGCAGCATAATGACACATATTAAGAAAAGAATGCTTAAGTGAATGAGTATAGATGGACTTAATAAGGTATCTGAAATCAGACTTTTCTTCTGCTTGCAAAATTAATAATATAATGCTGTCATCTTACTGAAAGGTTATGGAGGAGATTACACACCTGAAAAAATATCTGTGATATTGCTTGGCTATTTTTGTCTTGTCCTAGCAGAAGTGTTCTTTTATAACACGTATTCCACAGTAGGCGTTGGAGGTTATGGTGCTAAAATGATGCCTGCATAGGACCACTGCATTTCAGTGAATCACGCTGAATCACAAATCATTGAAAAAAATCATTAAAAACTCATTTAATTTAATCACAAGTTGAAAACTGTTGATGTTCTTTAATAGGAAAAAAAAGCTTTGCAAAATGTATACCTGTCTATCTGTGTGTGTGTGTGTGTGTGTGTGTGTGTGTGTGTGTGTGTGTGTGTGTGTGTGTGTGTATATATATATATATATATATATATATATATATATATATATATATATATATTTGGATGATCACTAAACAGGTAATTGTTGTTACCTGTACCAGTATAGAGATTAACTATGTGTACTCCATTGTCTTTTTTCTGCTGCTCTGTAACTGTAGAGTTAGAAGATTTAAGGGGAGGGACGCAGGAGGCATGTATCCTGGGGAAAAAAATCTTATTCAGGTACAAAGTTACTTTTGCTCCATATGATGTTGTCTATGAAAAACAAAATACATTTTCAATGAAATGTGTTTAACAAACTTTTCAATAATTTGTCATTCAGTGAAAAGACATATAAGGTTGTAAGGTGTGTGTGTGTGTCTATATATATATATATATATATGGACACACACACACTTTACACACACACACACACACACACACACACACACACACACATATATATATATATATAGGGCGGCCACAGTGGTGCAGCGGTTAGCATTGCCGCCTCACAGCAAGAGGTACTCCGGTTCGATCCTCGGCTGGGGTGCCTTCTGTGCGGAGTCTGCATGTCCTCCCTGTGGTTGCGTGGGTTTCCTCTTGGTGCTCCGGTTTCCTCCCACATCCCAAAGATATGCTGTAGGTGGACTGGACACTCTAAATTAGCCCTAGGTGTGAGGGTGTGTATGTGTGTGCCTTCTGTGGAAGGTTGGGCACTGGGCTGGCAACATGACACTGTAAAACTCCACTGCTAATCATGAGCGGACAGGGGTTCCGCTGTGGCGACCCCTAACCGGGAAAAAGCCGAAAGAAGAAGATATATATATATATATATATATATATATATATATATATATATATATATATATATACATAGAGCACTGTGTGGGTCTATATCAGTTTCACGAAAATCCATTTCAGCAAATACCAAAAGAGCGACTCGTAGTAATCTAACCGCGAATAGACCGAACGCACTAAACCACGAAATTTAAAACACCGAACGGTCATAGTCGGCCAACCCCACCACCCACTACATACTACCTACCCAAACAAAATAAATAAACCACATACATACACTAACCAAACCCTACTCCTAACCCTAAAGTAAAGCACCAAAACCCAACTTCTAACACTACACTAAACCCCACATACACAACTATTTATGCACTATTCTTAACCCCTCTCTAACCCTAAGGTCCGTAACTACCGCACACTTTCCCTAAGGGGATATAACCAAACAAAATAAATAATACACATAAATAAATTTAACAAAACCCTACTTCTAACACTACGCTAAACCCCACATACACAACTATCTATGCACTATCCTTAACCTCTCCCTAACCCTAAGGTCCGTAATTACTGCACACTTCCCCTACGGAGATATACCCTAACAAAATAAATAAAACACATAAATACATTTAACAAAACCCTACTTCTAACACTACACTAAATCTTACATAACATTACCTATCTATACACTTACCTTAACCCGCACCCTACCCTAAGGTCCATAACTATCGCACACTTACCTTACGGAGCTATACCACAGACTGGCCAACCAAAACACTTCGACATTTTGGATTTCGCTGTTTTGGACATTCAGCATTTATGTAGCTCGTGCAATACCTGTCGATCATTTAGTATTCACAGAAATGGCGTTTCAATAGTCTGATAGGGACCCGCATTGTGTAGAGTACTGTAAGACAAATGAAAAATATATAACCTTTTCCCGATTGTAGTGCAATCCTGGAGTTAGTATGTATAGTTGGGGAGTATGGGGGGCACACCCCCCACATTGGGGGTGGGGAGGGTGTAACCCCCCTTAAGTTTGAGTGCATATTGTCTTCTGGAGAGAGTTAGTCATTGGTGTTGTAACTATGCACGTCTACTGTTTAAAATGTATTGCTTAGAAGTTTTGGGTAAAACAGAATATAAAACAAACAAGGTGGGAGGTTTCATCCCCCACACCCCCCAATGTGGGGGGATGTGCTCCCCCCTAACTATATATACTAACTCCAGGATCGCACTACAGTGGGAAAAGCGCAATACACACACACACACACACACACACACACACACACACACACACACACACACACACATACACACACAACTTAAAAGGGAAATTTAAAAGTTTTAGTCTAATGGGATGTCACTAAGTTCAAAGAAATTGGTCTCGTACTATTAGGCATTCAGATGTACTGTATAATAACTGGCTTGCTAAAAACTACTGGAATTGAAGGTTGAGGCATTTATAATAATTCGATTAGTAAGGAGAATATTTACTGTAGCAAAATGAATAATATCTGCATGCATTGTGTAAAAGTGGATTTGAAAAATCTTTTGATTTGGTTGAATAGGACTATGAAGTACAAGGAAATGCTAGTTAATGCAAGTAAAAATGCTGGAGAGATACAAAAACACTGTATATCCTTATTCAGTTGGTTTTTGCAGTAAGCTAAGGCAGCTACGGTGGAAGGGTTTCATGGTCACAAGTTAAACAGTGTTTAATAGACAGATATTATAAAAGGAACAATGTAGAAGGAAATATGGTGACAGATAGTAATCATTTTCAGCAAGTGGAAAACAATTATGCATGTTTTACAGTACAGGTTCAAAATAGCCAACAGCAATATGTTAAACAAACAGCATAACAAGTTCTGGATGAAATTTCTAAATTTGTGTTTTTAATGAGCTCTTTTTACGTTGTCGCCTCACAGTAAGACGTTTTCCTGTTCAATTCTCAGCTAGAATGTCTTCTGTGTGGAGACATGCATGAATGAGCATACCTTCATTGAAGGTTGTGCGTCAGGGCCGGCAACTCGGCACGTAAAAATCTACTGCCAATCATTAGCGGATCAGAGTTCCGCTGTGGCGACCCCTAACCGGGAAAAGACGAAAGACACATCAACAACAACATGAATGATAATAGAATCCCATAATAAAGATTCTTATTTTATAAATTTCAAGAAATGATTGTGTGAAGTTCTAATAAAAATCTTCTGAACTTCTATTACTTGAGGTGATCTGCAACTATGGAAATCAACTTTGTGAAACTGGTAATAACTGGCTCTTAAGTGGAAGTGAAGGAACCTTCTGGAGCAATTGACCATCTTTACATTGAAGTAAGCATTCAAAATATCCAAACAGTATATCCAATTTCCTCTTCACTAACATTAGAGGAGTGACCGATGGCTGATCATGTAGAAAAACTCCATGAGGATAAAGTGATTTTGGACACTAAAGACCTCAAGTCTGTGTCATCATCTTCTTTGGAACTAACAACAACCATCTTTAATTATGCTAAAAGTGTCAGAAACAGTGCCCAGCACTGTAGAAAACTAACAGTAAACGATATGGCAAAACAAGTCCTGCTGACTGTAAAGCTGTGCCCAACCACAAACCAAGTCATATGAACAAAAATGTAGAACACAGCACCACAGCAAACCAATAAAATGCAGATGGCAAAGAGCAGTGTAAAATCCAAATAAACTTTTATTCGAACACAGGTGAGCACTTTCACAATAAAATCGCTTCTATAGACCATACAAAAAATCAGCAGCATCTCAAATATTTAAAATGCAATTAATTAAATATCTACCAATAAAAAACATTCAAGTACAATAGCCATAAAATTTAAAGGTACAGCTTTCTTTTAAGACAGAACTAATGTCACAGAAGGGAAATAATTAAGATGGATTCTTAAACTATCAGCACATAGAGGTGCAGGTTTGAATGAATCAGTGCCTCTTAAGCCAGTTCTAAAAGAAAGAAAGCTTTTTAAATATGTATAATGCTATGTGTGTTTTTATGGCAATAGCCTTTTATGGTTTCTGTCTAACACCACCTGTAGCAACCCAAACTTTCAAACTGTTTTGAATATCTAGAGAGCATCTCCTATCAGAAGTGCAAGACCTGAACGTGTGAGTCTTGACACTTCAGAAATTAAAGTGCAGTTCAATGAAATAATACCATATAATGAAATTCACTGCTATATCTTTACATCATTTTCATGGGAAAATATCCCCTGCCTCCTGCTACTTATAGACACAAATCACACACATGTGTGTATATATATATATATATATATATATATAGAGAGAGAGAGAGAGAGAGAGAGTGAGAAGTAGATGGATATGTTTTGTCAAGTTGCCATTTCATCACTGTGGGAATATGGATTTTGGTTGTGTTTGCTAAATTTATTGTTTTGCTTGAGGGCATGTGATTTTGGTATGGATTTTACTTTTATGTTTAATTATTGCTGCTTTTTTGAGGGGGTGGATTGCCTGTATGTGCAATCACACAGAAGTGTCGGTAAGGGTGAGTTGTCCTTCCCTGCAATGTTGTGCACTCTCAGAGTTGATATATATAAGTAGTGTGCCCATTGCAAAAATGCTTTTTTCGTTTGCTTTTGTTTTTCAATGCACTGGGAGTCAATATGTTTTTTCTTCAGTTAACTCTTGATTTTTTGTCTTTCATTTACTGGACATAAACTCATAAAGAAATATAGATGGATCTACTTCACAACACTGATGTTTCAGAAGTCAAACTTCATATGAGCAAAATTCTGAAATACTGAAAAATACAGAAACAGCAACAATTGTGCTTTTGAAGGGATGCAAGCCCCCCTGTACCTGTCGCACATCCTGCTAATTATATATTCTAACTCTGAGATCACATTATAGGGAAGAAAGAGTCAATTCTCAGTAGAAACAATTCAATGTTTCATTACATCGATCATATGGTCTCAGCCATATGATGTTCATAGGTTCATTGATGTTTACTAGGCTAATGAACACAGTGGCCTTTTAAAGCCCAGCCATGCATCCCAAATCTCTGATAAGTTCTGATACCCTTGATAAGTGTAAGCATGGGCCTGGGAGATGAACTATTTACAGGTTACCCATTTGCATTAGAGATATAGGTGCAAAACCAGGAATGAATTTCTGGTTTCCCATCTAGTTGTCCAAATTGCACTTGAATTGGGTTAGGGAGGAACTCTGCTTCACATGGATGGGGAGCCTGTTCCATATATCTGGTAGTCTCTGGGATACATACCTATCTCTCCAGCAGGTCCTATTTCTATCACAGGCAAGGTTTAAGTCTTTAGAACGGGTAATTCTGCTACAGTTTGTTTTGTGGTTGTGCAGGAGATCCATCAGAGAGGGGTCTGACAATGCTCTGTATGTCAGGCATAGATCTACCCTCAAAAGCCTGTAGGAGACAGAATACAAGGATAGGGCCTTGAGGCGGTCTGCATAGAACATAGTACTTTTGCCCTTTATTCATTTAGTGAAGAACCTCTGTGGACATTCCAATTGTTGGATATGCCTGGTTAGGTACATACCAAAGGGTGTGTGACACCTGTGCCTGACCCAGCAATCAAGGAGCCACAATCCTCACCACAAACACCAGTGAGGGGCGTCCATTAAGGGAAAGGATAATAAATACACACACAGTAAAGTACAAATTCCCTTAAGAGCATACAGAGATCACAGTCAGTCTGGGGCTGGTTTTTCCCTTTCTCTCCAGGTCCCCAATAAGACTCCCCACTGTCACAGCTATAGGGTCCAGATCTCAGCCTAGTGGGCAAGCTAAAACCTTCAGCACCCTGTCTGTCCAACTAGTGCTTTGTGTCCCTGCCCAAGTAGCTGACACACACATACACACACACACACTTTGAGATAAGAGTTTACACAACCACACAGACACTCCTGGGGAAGGCTGGCACAGGTTCTCGAGCTGTGCCCATTTTCTGTCCGGTCTAAAAGGTAGTACCAGCTGCCACCACCCACTAATATCAGCTACTCAAATGCCCTTCGGAAAGGGTGTCCAATTATTACTGTGCAATATTATTATCCAAATGGTAAGTGTGACTGAACAGTCAAGGCTTATTAGAGTGACTTGGTACAGTATCACTATATATATGCAATGTACTCTTAGAGCTTAAATTATCTCTACACAAAACAGCCACAGTTGAAAGGTTTAAAAATATTTAATAATAAATAATAAAAACACAAGGCAATACTTCTAACTACTCAGTGCTAGTCAAGAGTTCAGAAGTCACAGAGAAATACTTAAAATAATATGGTAGAAAAGTTCTGACATCACAGAAAACATACTAATCTAATCCTCCTATTTCCTAGCTATATCTAAGAGAAAACACAGTTCTAGATAACTTACATAAAGAGCAAGACAGTGCTGGTGACGTTGGATGTTCTCAGGAAAAATGCTCAGAGCTCTCTGATTCTCTCTCTTTAAATTGATAACACAGAGCTGCTTCACATGACACCATTATTCACAGTTCACTGGTGTCCTCAGGCTAATAGAAACTACATTTATATTCTTTACACCTGGCCAGAAACCAGAGCAATAAAGGACATTTATACATGCAAATTCTAGCCATTAACTCTGGCTTCAAAACAACAGGCAGAATTCCTTCATCCAGACATATCTGCTCTGAATTTTGATATCAAAGACAGTCATAAAATGCTTGACTTGGCTTTCTTACAGCAGAGTGCACTGTTACATTTTTGCAGTTCAATATCCAATGCAGTCTTTTCACATTTAAGATAACAAGCCTGTGGCTTACATTAATATTTACAAATGACAGCATTATCTACAAAATTCTATCTGACTAGGCTGGCAGCCTAGACCTATCTTCACCCCCCCCCCGAAGAACTAAAGCTAGTTTTTCAAGAGACCTTTGAGAAACGTTGCTTGAGAGGGTTAGGTCTATCTGAGTATACCTTACCCCATTCCATCTGCATTGGCATTGCTAATCCTACTGCAGTGGTACACTGACATATCATATGCTTGCAACCCTAGGCTCCATCTTAGCAACTTGGCATTTTGCTGGCTGGGTCTGTTTAACCATGTTAGGGGGTTGTGATCTGTCACTACAATGAATTTTCTTCCATACAGATAAGGCTAAAGTTTCTGCAGTGCCCACACTATGGCTAGACATTCCTATTCTACAGCTGCACAGCATTCCTCCCTGGGTTAGAGCCTATGACTGAGATAAACCACTGGGTGCTCTTCTCCCTCTGAAGAAATCTGGCTAAGTACAGCCCCCACCCCATGGTTTGAAGCATCCACCTGCACAACAAATTCTTTACTGTAATCTGGACTGGCTAATACAGGGGGTCCTCCCAAAGCTTCTTTAAGCTTCTGGAATGCCTGCTCACATGCTGTGATCCACACTACCTTATCTGGCCTGTTATTCCTTGTCAGGTCTGTGAGGGTAGCAGCTATGGTACTATAATTGGCGACGAACTTTCTGTAGTACCCAACTGTCCCTAAGAATGCCCTCACCTGCTTTTTGGTAACAGCTGCAGGCCATGCCTGAATAGCTTCTACTTTGGCAGGTTCTCACCTGATCTTACCACTCCCCACTCTATGTCCCAGGTAGGAGACCTCTGCCATAACCACCTGACATTTGCTGGGCTTAATGGTCAAACCTGCCCTCTGTAGTCTGCCCAGCACATCCCTGACATGTTGAAGGTGCTCTTGCCAGGAATGGCTGTAGATGGCAATATCATCTAGGTAAGCAAGGGCAAACACTCCTGCTCCTGCTAGGATATGATCTACCAGCCTCTGGAAAGTTGCTGGTGCATTTTTCATCCCAAAGGGCATTTTTGTGAATTCATAAAAGCCAAAAGGAGTCACAAAGGCTGACCACTCTCTAACTCTTGTAGTCAAGGGCACCTGCCAGTAACCCTTGGTAAGATCAGTGGTTGTAAGATACTTAGCCCCATCCAGCTGCTCTAGGGCCTCATCTGTCCTAGGCATGGGATAAACATCTGACTCTGTGTGACTATTTAATTTTCTGTAGTCCACATAGAACCTGGTGCTGCCATCCTTCTTTGGCACCATTTCCACTGGGGAGGCCCAGGGACTGTTGGACTCATGAATCAACCCTAGTTCCAACATCTCCTGTATCTCTTCTCTCAGAGTCTGTTTGACTCTTTCTGGCACCCTATAAGGGTCCTGCCTAATAGGCCTTTGGGGTCCTGAATCCCCCTGGTGTTGCACCAGGTGGGTGCACCCTGGTTTCCCAGTGAACATGTCCCTAAACTCCTGTAACAATGCTCATATTTCTCAAACTTGGGTAGGAGATAGCTGTTGGGATACTGTTACCCCTTTCACTGAGGTGTCAGTCCAAGCCTCACTGAGGAGATCAGTCACCAGATCTCCCTCAGACTCCTCCTGCAATTCACTCCAAATGCTCAGCGCAAGGACCTCCCTGTCATGGTAAGGTTTCATCATGTTAACATGGTACATTTTGTGCCCCTGTCTTTTGCCTAGCAGTTCCACTATGTAGTTAACATCACTTACCTTTCTTACCACCTTGTAGGGTCCCTCCCAAGCTGCTTGCAGCTTGTTGTGTCTGACAGGAATGAGAACCATTACCTGATGCCCCACAGCATACTCTCTAGCAAGAGCATTCCTGTCATACCACACCTTTTTCTGTTGTTGGGCTTCTGCCAGGTTCTCCTGGGCCAAGCCTTTGAGTTCCCTGAGCCTTTTCCTGAGGTTTAGGACATATGACACAACAGACTCCTTGTGAGATTCATACTTACCTTCCCACTCATCATGAATTAAATCTAGAGGTCCCCTCACCCTATGACCATACAGCAAATCAAAGGGTGAAAAACCTGTGGATTCCTGGGGAACCTCTCTGTAAGCAATCAGATAGGGCAAATATTTGTCCCACTCCCTCTTAAACTGGTCTGCAGATGCCTGTAGCATGGACTTGATTGTAGAGTTTAACCTGTCAACAAGACCATTAGTCTGGGGATGGAAGAGGGTAGTCTTCAGGTGCTTCACCCCACAGTACTTCCACAGACAAGCCAGCAGGTCTGACATGAAATTGGCACCTCTGTCAGTCAGTATTTCTTTGGGGAAACCTACTCAGCTGAAAATGTCTAACAAGGCATTTGCCACCTTTTCTATCTCAGTGAAGGACAAAGCCACTGCCTCGGGGTATCTTGTAGCATAATCCACTACCACTAGGATATACTTTTTCTCTGTGGAACTTGGGGTACTCAGAGGCCCCACAGTATCCATAGTTATCTCTGAAATGGCTCCTTAATCACAGGCAAAGGCATCAAATGAGCTCTCACCTTGTCTCCTGCCTTGCATACCTTTTGGCACTGCTCACACATCCTGCAGTACCCTGTTACATCTCTGGAAATTCCAGGCCAATAGAAGTTCTGCATAATATGTCTCTTGGTACGTTTTATGCCCATATGACCTACAAAGAGAATATCATGGACTATGGCTAGAAGTGCCAGATGGTAGGCTCTAGGCATTACCAACTGCTGTACTCATCTTCTAGCTCTCCTTCAAGGGTCCACTCTCTATACAGTAACCCTTTGTCCCAGTATACAGATTCACCCTTCCCTTAAGAATCAGGTGCCTCCCTAGCTACCTGCCTTAGACTTTGCAATGTAGGGTCTGAGAGCTGAGCCTGATTCAAATCTCTCTTTGTAACCCTTCCCAGCTTCCCTTCCACAGGAAGTCTGGCATCCGCTGACAGTGGTGCCTCACTGTCAGCCTGGTTACTACTACTCACCTCTACCTTTGCAGTCAATCTGTCTTCACATGACATCCTTTTTCACACTTCTCCGGTGTTCCCAGACTTACAGAAACTACATTTACATTGTTTACACCTGGTCAGAAACCAGAGCAATAAAGAACATTTATACATGCAAATTCTAGCCATTAACTCTGGCCTCAAATAATAGGCAGAATTCCTTCATCCAGACATATTGGCTCTAAATTTTGACATCAAAGACAGTCATAAAATGCTTGACTTCGCTTTCTTACAGCAGAGTGCACTGTTGTTACATTGTTGCAGTTCAATATCCAATGCAGTCTTTTCACATTTAAGAGAACAAACTTGTGGCTTGCATTAATATTTACAAGTGACAGAATTATCTACAAAATTATATCTGGCTATGCTGGCAACCTTCACCTATCTTCACAGGGTGCATTGTACTTAATGATAGGTCTGATGAATGCCGAATACAGTGGAACAATGACTTCCTTGGACTTAGATGCCATACCTTTGTTTATAAGTTGTGCAACATAAAATGATTTCCTCACCACTGTAGACACGTGATGATCAAAGGCTAGATTAGTATCTATGTGTATCACTAAGTCCCTGACTATTGGGTCAGCTCTAAGGGGTGTGTTATCAATATGATTGTTACCAGTGATGGATGACTTCCCAAAGGATACTATTATGCATTTCTTGGCATTTAGTTTTAGTCCATGGCTTTGACACCCAGTTATTTGTCTGTGTCATCCCCTCCTGGAGAACATTTGTCTCAGTGTGAGATTCAATGACAGCTTCTAATTTGCAATCATCTGCAAATTTAGTCAGCCAGAGACCACTGACATTGGTCTTGACTTCTGAGAAGTAAATGCCAAAAAGTAGCAGTCCAAGGACTCCACTTGTGACTGGCCTTTTTGTAGAGGTGGACTCCCCAATTTGAACTTCCGGGTCCTGTCTGTGAGCCAGTTGGCTATCCACCGGGTGACATACAGGTTTGTTCCTAACCTCTTGAGTTTGTCAACAATGCCCAAGTGGGGTATTGTGTCAAATGCCTTGGCCAGGTCAAGGTAGGTAGTGTGAACAATTTTGCCCTCATCCATTGCTTTGGTGACATTCTCAAAGAAGTCCACCAGCTTGAGTATGCATGATCTGCCCTTGACAAAAAACAGTGTCTGGAGGTTTACTATATCTCTACCGATCACCTCCATGATAATTCTTTCCATGGCTTTACATTATAAGACTAGTGAGACTTATGGGTCTGTAGTTTCCAGGGTGTGTAGATGGCCCACCTTTGTGCAGAGGGATGGCCGCTGCCTTTCTCCATTCATGAGGCACAAAGCCTTTTTGAAGGCTACAGTTAAATAGTAATTCCAGATCCAGAGGCCCTGGTAGGTCATGTTTCATGCTATTTAGAAAGCATCCTGGGATATTGTCTGGGCCCATTGATGCAGTATTCTTGGTCTTAGAGAGAGCATTAAGGACCTGTTCCCTAGTGATAGTAGGGGTAGTTATATGTGATGATATTTCCTGAGGTAAGGCTGAGGGGCAGAGAGTAGTAAATTGGAGCTGAATTTATCAGCCAGGAGGTTTGCTATATCTTCTGACTCAGTATAGGTGGCTCCATCAACACTGAGCTCTGCAGACAACTGTGCATTGCTTTTGAGGTTGCGGACTTAGATAAATAATTCCTTGTGGTTGTCCTTGGTCTGGGAGGCCAGATTTATCTCACATTTGGCTTTAGTAGACTTTATTTGTCCTCTGAGTTGTTTGTTTAACTTGATGAGAGTGCTTTTATCCTAATGGGTACTGCACCTCCTAATTGTTGCCATTATTTTCTTCCTCCTGTTATGCATCTGATTGATTTTGTGATTCCACCAGAGTGGCTTGTTTTTTGAATTAGTTCTATACTTCTTCCTGGTGAGTACAGCTGCCTCTATGCAGCGCTTAACATGCTTGTACAGGGTTTCTGTGAACAGTTCTGCATAGGCAGAAGCATTCTCAGGGTTTATAGGGGCTTAAAGTTTTGCCAGGTTCTCACTTAATAGCAGGAGGTTAGCCTTAGAATAGTTCCTGAATATTCCTGGTTGAGCTGGGTTTGATGTTCTGAAATCTAAGGGGTCCAATATGTACATATATGTGTATACATCTATATCTAATATATATATATATATATATATATATATATATATATATATATATATATATATATATATATATATATATATCTATATATATATAAACACACACACACACACACACACACACACACACACACACACACACACACACACACACACACACACACACACACACACACACACACACACACACACACACACACACATTTATATGAGAATCTACTTAGAAAAATCAACTCCACAAAAAGTCAATGTGGCTAAAGTCAACATACTAACATCAACAAACAAATGTTGACAAGCTTTTGTGCACACTGATAGGTATAACTTCGAAGCATGCACATTTTAAAATATATTTTTTACAGGGGCCACCTCCTGCCATGGGGGCTGTGCCCTCCCTGTAATTATTTTTTCCAACTCTGAGATTGCACAATCTCAGAAAAATGACATATTCCCCAATTCCGGGGATTGTCGATCTTGTATACCTGTTGATTATGTGTTTTGTTGATCAATGCTAGGTCAACATTAGACAGTTTTGCTTATTCTGAGCAATCCTCTCTCTCTCTCTCTCTATATATATATATATATATATATATATATATATATATATATATATATATATATATATATACATATATATACATATATCTATATATATATGTATATATATATATATATATACACACATACATAGGTTCATAGGTAGGTACTAGGCTATCGGCCCAAGGGCCTACATAAGCCTAGCCAGCAAGGTACCATAGCTTACTCCACCCAAGAAAGTTATTTTCCTTTGCCACTGTCCAGCAGAGACACAGAAGTGATCCCGGGGTGTATTTTCTATTTCCCATCCACTCATCAAGATTTTTCTTGAAGAGTGCTAATGAATAATTTTGCTTGACATAGATGGGTAGCTTGTTCCAGAGTATAGGAAGTCTCTGGGACAGGAATCTATCCCTCCAGCATGTCCTGTTTATAGTGGTGACAAGGTTTAGGTCCCTAGAGCGTGTAGCTCGGAGGGATTGGGATTTCTTTAGGTGTAGCATGTCCAACAGCTCTGGGTTTGACATAGCTTTATATGTTAGGCACCTCGGAGTAGGCGATATGCTACAGAGTAAAGCTGGAGTTTTTTGAGGCAGTCAGTGTAGAGTATTTGTTTGAGGACAGTAATCCTCTTTGTGAGGTACATCTGTGGCCTTTCCAGCTGCTGCAAGATGTCTTGTGAGGTACATTCCAAAAGGGGCATTGTATTCTATAATGGGTCTAATGAGTGACGAGTAGAGGGGAACAATGACCTCTTTTTTCCTGGATGAGAACCCTTTTATGATGAGGTGTGCCACGTAGAAGGACGTGACTATCAAAGGAGAGACTACTTTCTACCTGGGTCCCAAGGTCTATTATCATGCATCCGGTGTTAAGTAGATTGCTGCCTATGTGGTAGTTCATGGGTACAGAGTTTTTACCAAAGGGGATGACACTGCACTTTTTGGCATTCAACTTGAGGCCATGGCTCTGACACCAGGCATCTGTCTCAGTGAGGCCCTTCTGTAGGATGTCCACATCATTTGGGGACTTGACTATGGCTCCTAGTTTGCAGTCATCTGCGAACTTCATCAGCCAGAGGCCTTCTGTGTTAGCCTGTACTTCAGATAAGTAGATACCAAACAGGAGAGGTCCCAGGACGGAACCCCATGGCACTCCACTTGTCACTGCCTTGAGGTCAGATTTGGAGTCTGCAACTTTTACAGTGTGGGTTCTGTCAGTGAGCCAGTTGGCAACCCATCTTGTGACATAGGGATTTATACCTAGTTTAGTCAGTTTAGCTATAATTCCAGAATGGGGGATGGTGTCAAAAGCCTTGGCGAGGTCAAGATAGGCTGTGTGAACCACCTTATCCTCATCTACAGCTTTGGTGACTGCCTCAAAGAAGTCGATCAGGTTCATGAGGCATGTTTTACCTTTCACAAACCTGAACTGGGTGGGATCCAGAGTTTGGAGGTTACCAATGTCTTTGTTTATGAGTTCTATGATGATACGTTCCTTGGCCTTGCAGACCAGGCTCGTCAGGCTACTAGGTCGATAGTTCCCGGGATCAGTGGTGGCTCCCCCTTTGTGGATTGGGATAACTGTTGCTGTGTGCCATTCAGTGGGCACAAAGCCTGATGCGAGGCTATTATTGAACATGGTGCTTAAGTGGGGAGCCAGTTCGTTCTGAAGTTCATGTAAAACGCAGCCTGGGATGTTGTCCGGTCCCATGGATGCTGTGTTTTTGGCTTTAGAGAGTGCAGCTTTTATCTGTGTAGTTGTGATTACAGGGACTCTGCATTCTTCCTGTATAGATATGGGCCCTTTAGGGGGTGAGAGGGGGTAAAGTTAGCACTGAACCGATCTGCCAGGATGTTGGCAATATCAGTTGGTTCTGTAATTTTCATGCCTTTGTGCTGTAACTCAGAGCAGATCTGGGTGTTGCCATCTAGATTCTTGACATAGCTATAGAATGCTTTGTGGTTGTCCTTGGATTTAGTGGCGATTTTGTTTTCGTAGCTAGCTTTGGAGGATCTTATAAGGGATCTCAGCTTCTTACTGAGGCTGACCAGGCAGCTCCTCCACTCATGGGATTTTACTCTCTTTTGCAACAGTTTCTTCCTTCTGTTGTACAGTTTGTTTATGGCAGGGGACCACCAGATTGGCTTCCTTTTTTTGGAGGATAGCGTCTTGGTTCTGTTTGGGATAGCACGATCCATGCACTCGTGTAAGTGCTTATAGAGTGCATTTGTGTAGGATTCAGCAGTTGTAACTGTATTGTCCATCTGCATGGGTGCCATGAAGTTCACCACTTCTGTCTTAAGAAGCATAAAGTTGGCTTTGGAGAAATTTTTTACTGTGGTTTCCTTAATGGGGGATGGGGGCGGGATGTGGATATCAAGGGTGATAAGCTTATGGTCGGATCAGACCAACGAGGAGTTGACTTCAGGTGTGGAATACGGTCACTCATGTTGGTAATGACTAGGTCTAGGATATTGTTGCCCCTGGTGGGGGTGTGGATAAGTTGATCTAGGGAATTGGAGTTTATGAATGCCAGAAAGCATTGAGTTAAGACGTTGGCACACAAGTAGTTTTCCCATTTAATGCTTGGGTAGTTGAAGTCGCCCATTGTTAGGGTGTTTGGTTAAATCCTAATATTTTCCAGTACATCAAGAAAAGAGGAGTGGGAATCCTGTGGCATGGTGGGGGATCTGTAGCAAGCTACAATTTGGATTGCAGTTTTGCCCAGAGTTAGTTGCACTTGGATAACCTCGGATGCATTATGCTGAGCAACTAGCCTGGAGGTGTGGATATCCTTAATGAATATGGACACACCTCTGCCTTTGGTGTTTCGGTCCAGGTTACATAGCCGAAAAGTGTGGTATGAGTTATAGCCTGGTAGTGCAGGGGTGCTCTCTGGAGCCTTGAAGCAGGTCTCAGTCACTGCACAGATATCGATGTTCTCCATTTTAAGGAGTGCCTCGAGTGAGTGCATTTTGAGATTTAGACTTCTAGCATTGAGTAGCATTACCTTCAGTTTTTGTTTGCCTGTTCCTGTTATGGTGGTGAATTTGTTATTTGAACCCTGCCTAAAAAAGGCACTATAAGGGCAGCAAGAGCCTTAGCCAGTATCCGGAATCCCAGGGGCGACAGGTGCAGGCCATCTGTGGCAAAGCATCGTGGTCTGTTGACCATGTCATCCCAAGCAGACAGATACTAGATCCCCTTAGAATGACACCAGAACTTAACCAATTGTTAAAGGCAATCATTTTGTCAGTGTACTGCGGTATCATTCTGGGCAATGGCAGAATGCTACTCAGGGCTAGGGTCATACCTGCCTGGGCTACAAGATCGGAGAGCTCTTCCATGTCTCTTTTCATGTAGTCCAGGGAGGTACGTCTCAAGTCATTCACACTAACATGGACAATGACAGAGTCATATTTGTACTTGGTGTAGAGTGACCTGAGAGTGTAGGTTATGTGGCGGGTCCTGGCAGCTGACAGGCAGCTAACAGTAACCTTCTCCTTGTCTAGCCTGGTGAGTGGGACATCAGTGTGCCTGACTATAGAGTCACCTATGACTAGTGTGTTGGGTACGTTGTTTTGCCTTATTGGCTGTGGTTGAGTGGCGCACTGAGTCTGTGGGCTATGTGTCATTTGGGTTGTGTTGGGGGATGGAGGTTGCTTGCGTTTCTGCTTTGGAGGTCTCTGTTGCTTAGACAGATTATTACTGAGAGCCTCCGCAAATGTTTTTGTGTTACTGTGTGTGGATTTTGGTGGTGTAGATTTAGTGAGACTATGTGATGGGTGTGGTGCAAATGTTTACCTTCTCCTCATGACATATAACTATATTATGCATGCACACTCACACGCGCACACACCCACACACACACACACACACACATATATATATATATATATATATATATATATATATATATATATATATATATGTAAAATAAGTCTTGAGTAGGGGTGGAATACTATGAGGCACAGCAGTGTATATACCCCCACATTCACACTTTTAGTCCTACTACACGAAGGATTGTGGTTAGAATTTCAGCAAGCAGCCATTCTGTACAGAAATAACAGCTAACATCCTTTTGGCATTTATATGATTACTTTTGCCTCATGGTTCCACCTTCCATGAGCTGTCAGAGTTTCTATGTGTACCCCACTACAGCAAAGTCCAATGCAAGAATCTGAGCCTATGTGGGTTGTTAGATAGCATTCCTGTGATGGCTCGTCCCTGAAAAAGACATCATCTGAACTCTTAGTTGATATCAGGGACAAGTTGTAGTATATGAAGATGCTGGCATTACATGTTCCTTAAGTACAACTGGATTGTAATGAAGCTTCAGTAGTAGTAACTGTAACATCTGGAATTAATTCTTTGTGCTCCAGGCAGTTGAGTGACCTGTTAGAATTCTGCTTCTATTGCCATCTAACAGTGCTCAGTGATTGTTATATGGTACAAGTTCCTTTATTGACTGAAAGTTCTTTCTGAATTCTCTTTCAAGATCACTTAGAAGAAAGAACTAACACCACAGTATGATGATCACAGTGATATCCAGTGCCTAGATATACACTGTTCTCTTCCCGCCAAAAATAACCATGCCAGCTGAGTCATGAGATTGTATTATAAATATTTATATCCAAGGAAGGTTACTTCATCCATAGCATGTTTGAGTTAGTCGACAAATGGCACATACAGAATCCAAACGGAAGACATAATTTCCAACACAGACTCTATTCAGTTTCCAGGAATAATAATACTTTATCATGCAAAGATTAATGGCTGTAATGTTGAAGTCGTATTTTTTGCATCTTTCCATAATCCTAACATTTGCTATTTACACTGGTAATATGATGAAGATTAAAAACAATTTTATTAAGTACTTGGATTTTAATGTAAATATTCTACAAGATGCACACTTTATTCTTCATATAAAAATAATTCTCACCAGGCCAGCCTTAAGGTGTAGGGGCATAAAACCCTGCCTGTGGCCCAGATGACCAGAGTTCAGTTAACAGCATGTGCATTTGACTGAGCTGGCAGGGAGAATGGGCTGGCCTATCCTAGAAGGAGTGGAGGTACAACTGTCCACATACTGTAGCATTTCTGTGGAGGAAAGAGGCAGGTCCGTGGCTTAAGGACATGCATGTAGCTCACCAAGCTACAAGTTGGCTGCAGTCTTGATTGACAAGTGCACAAGAGTATACACTTACACAAGAAAACATAGTGGCTTCTAAGGTAATGGGAGGACAGTATGTCTTCCCATCCTGGGAAAGGGGAGGGGAGTAGATTGTGTTATGGTACAAGCAAGGCATTATTCCACCCTCTTGGCTACCTGAATGGTGGCCCCAGATATCTTTGAAAGAAGAGCATCAAGACTTGATACATTGAAACTCAAAACAGTGAGTCCAACACACCAGTTATAATGCCATATACATTCTACCCCTTCTCCCTCATGTGCACACATCTGCAGTGATCTGGAGATAGCAGAATAGTGTGAAACAGCAAAAAAAAGACAATCACTAGTCCATGATCTCCAATACAAAAATGCATTGTGCTACAAAGTACTTTCATAAAAATCCTTAAAATAAAGCCTCAAGTGGCCTAAGAGAGGGGCTGTGTCATACATCTCCAAAAACGTAATACAGAAACGTTCTAATCCCCACTGTACCTCAGTCTCTTTAGAAATATTAACACACATTTTAATGAAACTAATTTGATTAGACAAGACGCAGAGTCAGAATTTTAATGAAAAAAAAATTGAGATATTGTGTGCTTCCATATGTATATACCTGGATCCTATTCAGAAGGCTAATTCAAGGGAAGGTTGAACTTCATATGGTCGAGACCATATGATCAACTTTCCAAAAAGTCGAACTATGGAAAACAAAAATCTAAGTTTTTGCAGGGGGCAAGCCCCCTGCACTATCCCACTCCCCATGCATATTATTTATACCAACTCTGAGATTGCACTATAGTGGGGAAAACAGTAAATGCTCCGATCCCTACTGTACAGTGATCGCCATTGAAAAGCTTCCACATTTTGGAAAGTCAGTCATATGAAGTTTGACTTTCCGTTGAATCGATCTTCTGCATGGGACCCGTATAGCTATATTATGCATGCACACTCACACATATACACACACGTACACAAACACATATATATATATATATATATATATATATATATATATATATATATATATATATATATATACATATATATAAAAACTTTGTGGAAAATAGAAAAGCTTTGACTAAACATATGTACACTTGATGGTGTGGTGTTGACAACAGGTACAAGCTTTACAAGCAGGTAGTCACCTGCAGGTAAACTTTTCTGTATATTAATCCTTAACTGGTAACCTTGGTGTGCATATGTGTGTGTGCATCTGTATGTTTACCTTTAACTCTAGAGGGATTTCTAGGGAGCAATCCCTAGTGTCTTTGACTGGAAGAGGATATCATTGTCAGAGTGAAGCTGCTATCCAGCAAAAGCCCATTGGATGAAGTCTGTTGTACATATGCAGTTTGCCTTGCTTGTCTAGAAAGCTGTTCAGAATCTTCTTCACCTGTGGATTGTTAGTACCCATACTGTGAAGGTGCTAAAGGAAATACTTGTAAGCCTTGGACATTTTGGAGCCAGATTTTACAGGCTCTTTGTATGGACTATTATTTTCCACAAAGCTGTATGCATTGTTTTAGAAACTGCATTTAAGTTTTCTGTTTCTACCCATTCTGACAAAGAAGGCATTGTTTTGTTTATCTCCTTTGTAAATATACCCTTGTTGAATCTTGAAACACTGGTGGCTAGGAATGTTGTGCGACTACTGATGAATAGAAATATGATGCAGTACAGAAATGGGTAGTTTTTGATCCCTCCCAGTAAACGTCTAGAAAATGCTTCAGTTTGTGACACAGAAAGAGGTTAGCAGAGTTCAGTATGCTTTGAAGTAGGGGAGGAAGCTATACACTCCCGGTGACTCAGTGACGGAGAATGAAACTGGAAAAGCCCTGTTATGGTATCAAACCTGTGAATTGTGCAACTACATTTTGTGACTTTACAAAGCAGTACTACTGTGTACTGACTTCTATTTCTGTGTGTGGACAACAAATACTTTGTTTGGTCCTAATATGGAGGAGGTTATTAAAGCTTTAGTGAACAATTCCACTCATACTGGGGACATCTAAAACAGCTAACAGTACCAGTCACTGACTCCAGGATTCCAGAGAAGCCAAGTGTTCAGCCACTGAACACCTTCTGATTAACATACAACAGCAAGTTGCAACACAACAGATACTGTAGTAAATCAGTCATCCAAGATAGAGAGAGCCAGTCCACCACTGGAACAACTGGGTACAGAAGATCAAATTGAGACCTATCTCATGGCTTTTAAGAGGGGTCTCTACCATAACACTGAAACTCATAATGTCGATCTCATTTCACTGAAAAGTGTAGAACTGTATAGAATTATGTAGGATGGTGTCATTTCTTATCATAGGAGTTATTAGGGAAGTGATTTTATCACAGTATTTGAAAATTACAATGGTTAGCATCATGTTGTGCCCCCAGATCTGTAGATGTCCATATTTGCTCTTAAGCACTAAATCACTGTGTGGTGTTTTTTTTTTCCTTTCCTCCATGGTTGTGCAATGATGGAGTTAGTATATATAAGTAAGGGGGTGAGAGGGGCAAAGCCCACCACATGGTGGGTGCAAGAGGGCTTGCTTCCCTACAAGCACATGTTTTTAGGATATATTTTTTGAAGAATGTTTTTAGTGTCATGCGTTTTTGGTGTTATGAGTTTTCAGTGATATCCGTTCAACCTTATGCGTTTCAGTGTTATGGGTTTTCAGTGTTATAACATAGACACTGTGAGAGGCATGTGACAAGAGATAACTGTGAGCCAGAATTTTATCTGTGCATCTTTCAAGAGACTCACTGAATATCATATGGATATAGAAAATATAGATTCCCATGATTACCAAATAGTAAAAATGGAGTTTTTAGCTAGATGGGGTGATTCACCAGAAGCAAAGGTAGACAAATTAAATTATTTTGCATGCACTTCAGACAAATCAGTAAAGTCTCAGATGGCTGGTTTGAAAAATATTTTGAGATTATAGCTAGAACCTGATATGAGCGATGTAGGAAAAATTTTATCCATTTTAAAAGTGGATAGATTTAAGAGGGTATGAAATAGCAATTTATGAAAATTTTGTTTCAAAATCATGTGCAAACTTCTGAGCAACTATTAACCTTAGCAGAACATTTGGTACAGTTTGAAAGTGCAAATCATAAGTCAGACCTGCATGCAGCAAGGGCTGCTAACAAGCCCTCGTATAAATACATGCCTATCCCTATGTGTAAACAAAAGAAGTTATGTACTCACCATAATGTTCCATCTGTGCTGTCCATTTTTATTCTTCATCAACTGATGGGCTGAGATCCAGTCCTTCAGATCTGACTCAGCTGTTGCTAAAGATCATGGCAACCTAGAACTCTCAAACTTCTCCCTTACCCACAATGCACCATCCCTAATTACCTCAGATCTTGTTTGCTGATTTTAGTAGAAAACGCATAGTTGTACTCAGAAATGGAGAAGGCTATTGTAAAGACTGGTAGAAAAGGGGGAAGGCTGCCAGCCTAGTCAGATAGAATTTTATAGATAATTCTATCATTTGAAAATATAAATGTAAACTACAGGCTTGTTGTTTTAAATGTAAAGAAATGCTGTTATAAAAATGTGGCAACAGTGCTCTCTACTGACCCAGTAAAAGCATGTAGTGACCCTTTCAAGGGAACAGTGGTGTCAAATAGTCTAGATGAAGAAATTCTTTCTACTGTTTTAACCAAGAGTTAAATTGCTAGACTTAAACATGCAAATGTATTTTTATTGCTCTGTTCATGACCAGCTGCAAGATAACAAAAGGAGGATGTTAAGAATGTAAATGTAGTTAATGTGTCAGCCTGGGAACACCAGGAAGTGTAAAACAATGATGTGATGTTTTATCAGAACTGCAATAGCAATTTAAACAGTGAGAACCAGAGATTATTAAGCATTTTGATTTTGGACATCTAACTCAGCACTGGCTTGCTCTTAAGTAAGTTACTTTAGAAGTATGTTTTCTTGTAGAAATAGCTAGGACTATAAAGATTAGACTAAGTGTTTTTCTTTTGTGCAAGAACTGTACTACGGAATTATTTTATGTTTCTGTGTGATCTCTGAAAGCTTGAATAGCACTGTGGTGTAGTAGTATTGCCTTGTGTTTTTAGTATTTATTATTAAATATTTTTAAACCCTTTTCAACTGTGGCTGGTTTATGTAGAGATAAGTTAATCTCTAGAGTACATTGAATATTTATAGAGTTTACTGTCTAAGCCACTGCTATAGCTTTAGCCCTGAGCTATACTACCAATTGGATAATACTATTGCACAGCAATAATTGGACACCCTTTTAAGGGCCTTTGGGTAGCTGATAATTATTAGCTGGTGGTGGCAGTAATTACTACCGTATAGTCTGGGTAAAGGGGCATAGCTGGAGAATCTGTGTCAGCCTTTCCCAGGAGTGTCTGTGAAGTGGTATAAATGCTTATCTCAAAGGGTGTGTGTCAGCTACTTGGGCAGGGACACGAAGCACTGGTTGGACAGAGAGGGTACTGGAGGCTAGCTTGCAAGCTAGGCTGATATCTGGACCCTATAGCTGTGCCAGTGGGGAGCCTTATTGTGGACATGGGGAGCAAGGGAGCAACCAGCCCCAAACTGTGCACTTAAGGGAAATTGTACTTTACTGTGTGTATTTGTTATCCTTTCCTCTTATATGAGATGCCCTCTCTGGTGTTAGTGGTGAGGATTGAGGCTCCTTGATTGCTGGGCCAGGGCACAGGCATGACAGCTCTATCTGGGGCTTAATATAAAGGACAGAAATGTCCTGTAACCACTCATTCTTCCAGAAGTTTTCAAGGACGAGGATTGGCAAGAGGGGAGATGAGGAAGAATGAAAATGGATAACACACATGGAACGTTATGATGAGTACATAACTTCTTTAACTGATGTTGTCAATTTTCATTCTATCCTCAACTGATGGGATAGAGTCCCCAGCTACCTAAAATCTAGGGTGGACTCAAGGAAAGCTATTCCTGAGCACCACTGAGCCAAATGGTGCTCTACTTTTGGAGACCAGATCCAATTTATAATGAGTACCAAAGTATGGGGAGTAGCCCAGGTTGCTGCTGTGCATACATCATCCATGGACATTCTGGATTGAAACACTGAGGAAGTAGCTATGGATCTAGTTGAATCGGCTCATAATGATTTTGGTAGAGTAATGTCCAATTTGTTGTAAACAAATGAAATACAGCCAGTTAACCATCGAGATAAGTGGCTTTGGAAACTGGTTTTCCCTATTTTACTTCTGCAAATGAAGCACGCAATTGTTCAGATTTTCTGATGTCTTTTGTTCTATGTAGGTAGAAACATAATTATCTGCAGACATCCAATAAATGTAATATGTACTCACTCTTGTTAGTAAATTTAGGAAAGAATACTGCAAATCAATGGATTTATTGAGATTAGATTCTAACACCACCTTAGCAAGAAATGAAGCATTAGTCCACAGTGTAACCCTATTCTTGTGAAAGATCAAGTATGGTGGTTTACAGGACAAGGCTTGACTCTTAGAAATTCATCTGGCAGAGGTAACAGCCACCAGAAAGACTGTCTTCCAGGAAGGATTTTAAAGGTCACATGTAGCTGCTGGTTCAAAGCTGGATTTAGTAAGAGCCTGCAGTAAGAGATTCAGGTCCAATGAACAAGTAGGATTTCTAAAAGGAGGTCTTAGAAGAGTGTCTTTCAAGAAGGCTTTACTTAATTTATGAGAGGCAAAAGAGGAACCATCAAAACCAATTTGATATGGCCGCTAACTGAACTTTAATGGTTGATGAACTAGCTCCTTCTTTAAAAACATGGGACAAAAATTCAGGAATGCTATGTATGAGACTTGAAAAGGGCTTCAATATTATTTAGATGAGCCCAGTGAATAAACCTCTTCCATTTGCTGGAATGGAACTTTCTGATTGAAGGCTTATGGGAAGATAAAAGTATTTGATGAACAGGTGAAGAGACCATATGTTATCTGGCTATAAACAGAATTGGAGAAGCCAGGCAATCAACCTGAGGTTGGTCATGTTTGAATGAATTATGCCTGTTGGGTGACAGGAGGTTTGGAGTCGGATCCAGAATCTAAGGTTGGTGAAGCAAGTGAAGCCAAAGGAATGGGAACCAAATTTGTTAAGGCCAGTAAGGTGCAATAAGGATGATTTTGCTCTTCAACATGGCAGCTTTCTGAAGGAAGTTTGAAATCAGCAGTATGGGTAGAAAAGCATAGAGTAGTCCGAGGTCACCAATCATGAAGTAGAGCATCCCTTGGTGATTCCCCCTGTGGGTGGATTAGGGCAAAGTACCTGCTGCATTTGTTGTTTAGAGGGGAGGCAAAATGATTGTAGCAATGCTGGCCCTATCGATGGAAAATTATTTCAATGACAATCTTGTTGAGGGACCATTTGTATTGTAGAAGAATGCACCTGCTCAGTTTGTCTGCTATCACACTGTATTTCCCAGGAATATGCATTGCTATGAGAAAGCAGTTGGATGAGATCACCCATTGCCACACGAGCTTCTCAACATAAGGTGTAGGATCTGGTCCCTCCTTGCTTGTTGATGTACCAAACTGCAGACATGTTGTCTGTTTGAATTGCAATTGTCCCCAAAGGGAAAGCATTTTGGAAGGTCTGCAATGCTAAAAGCACTGCTCTCATCCCTAGGACATTGACATTTGTAGTTTATGTTTAAAAAATTAATTTAAAATGGGTGGCGAAAGCCAAACACACTCTGGCTAGGCTTATAAATGCCCTAGGGCAGATAGCCTAGTATGAAACTATGAACCTATGAACCTATTGATGTGCAACTTGGCCTCTTCAGGGGCCAAGTGCTGTGGACTGTTTTCACCAGAGAATGCCCCCCCATCCTAGCTAGAAAGTATCCGCGGTCTCTATGGCCTTGGGCTGAGGGGGAATAAATGGACAGCCTTGTAGAACCTGATGTGATCAAATCCACCACCTGAGATCTCTCTCTTGCATGTCTGAGTACCTGATAAGACATGGGCTGGTAAAGTATTGACCAATGTGTGGCTAGCAAACACTGAAGAATTCTCATGTAAAATCTGGCTAAAGGTATAATGTTATTGCCGCTGTCATTGAACCCAGAGCTTGAAGGACTAGGCTGGCTGAAATCTTGGTACTGCAGCTTATTTTTCTGACCTGTGATCTTATCGTCTGAACTCTTAAGGTCGGTAGTGAAGCTATAGTTGACTTTGCGCTGAGTATCTCTCATATGAATTCTAGACTATGATTTGGTTTTAGTTGTTACTTTTTGTAGTTTATGGTTATCACCAGAAGAGAGCAAGTCTGGAGAACCTGATCACTTGCTCTTATCAGTTGATGCCTGGACGGAGCGGAAATGAGCCAGTCGTCTAGATATGGAAACAACCAGAATCCTTGCAGTCTCAAGTGAGTTGCTACTACTGCCATACAAGTGGTGAACAAAGGTCAGATCTCTGAACTGGTAATGAATGGCTCCCAGCCAGAAGCGTAAATACCTTCTGGAGCGTCTGCTAATCTTTATATGATAGTATGCATCTTGAAGGTTTGTTGAGCATATCCAGTCATCGTTGCCCAGAAATGGGAGACTGAACTGAACTGTGACATCTAAAACTTGGTTAATTGAACTGACTTGTTTAAATTGGTGAGATCCATAATTGGTCTACAATCCCCTGTTTTCTTTGGCAATAAAAAGAACCTTGAGCAGGTTCCAGATTCTATCTGGTCTGGTGGGACCTCTTGGATGACTCTTTCTTTCTAATAGTGTTTGAATTTGAATTGATGCTTGTTCCCACTGACTGGGTGGAATATCTGTGATTTTTCTCGAGATTGGCAGAGGAGGAAGAGAAAAGGGAATCATATAACCTCTGGAAATACTCCTTTGCACCCAAGTATCTCTTGTTAAGTCTAGCCAGCTTCTCTGGTACAAGGATAAACATCCCCCGACTGCCTCCAGAGATGGGCAATTGGGCCTCCTTTCAGGGGTGCTGCAAGGATCTGTCAAAAGAAGGATTCTCTGTATCCCTTGTTTTGTGGGCTACCTCTGCTATATGGGTGGCAGCGTCCATTAGAGCTCCCTCCTCTGCCTCTGGTGGAACCTCCTCCATGTGTCTTGGAACAGATCCTGAGACTTCTTGAACCACATCTTTTGACTGCCTCATTGATTCCTGGAAAAAGATCTTTGGGGTATCTCATCCAGGGACAAGGTGGTCATAACATCCCTGTATTCTTCCCTTATAAGACCGATTATTGAGTACAATGCCCCTTTTAGTATACACCTCACAAAGTACATGCAGCAGCTTGAGAGACCACAGAGGTTCCCCACAAGGAGAATCCAGGGCCTCAAACATCTACCCTATACAGATAGGCTAAAGGCCCTGTCCCTCTAATCAGTCTCCTATTATCTTATCAGAGGTGACCTCTGTCTGGCATACAAAGTAATCTCAGACCCCACTCTGATGGGACTGCTGCATATCCGGAAATCGAGCTCCACTCGAGTAGCCCACACATGCAATCTCAACCTGGTCTGTGACATCAATAGGACTTGTTGGCAGGACAGATTTGTATCTCAGAGCCTCCTCCTTTTGTGGAATAGACTCCCTCTCCATGTCAAGCATTGTACCTCATTAACCCTTTTTAAGCACATCCTGGAACCAAAAATACACGCCTGAGAGCCCAACTGTGTCCTTGCTTTACAGTGGCATAGGGTTGGTGGGATGGACAGTGGAACTCTCCTCAGCAAGTTCCTTTTTGGTGGCTGCCACTATGACCATGGCATCAATGGACACCCTTTTCCCCAGAACTGCTTGTCCATGGGTGGTGCCATAATCTTATCTGGTCTCCAAGGTATAGGTTCAATGGTGTTAGGTACCTTTCACTCCCACCAAGAGCTCAACTCAATGAGCTCATCAGTGGGTGGAGTCACCCAGGAGGTAGATGGACCAGTACAGAAGGCCTTCAGGAATACCGACTCCTTAGATGAAGGGTTGCTGGACATCCAGCCACATCTCTGTTTAAGAATTTCAAGGATGTCTCCAAATGAGACATCTTAAGTAGGTGACCATGGGGACCCTTCACCTTCATCGAAATCCATATCTTCTGTGCTGGACTCCTCTGGTGAGTCTAGGTGCTTCCTCTTGCATGTCTTCTTCTTAGCGACCTCCTCCATGGGATGATATGGAGAGGTATCAGAAGAAGAAATTAAAATTCCCTGTGGGGAAGCCTGGGGTCTTGCCACTGGCTGTCCATGTGGAAAGATTTGGTGAGATTCTGAATGCTAAGACATCAGGGTTGATGATGTAGGATCCAAGGGGGTTGGATCTGTCCTTTCTGTTGAGGCAAAGAAAACTCTATTCACAACCCTGAAAGCAGATCGCTCTGGAGAAAAGGAAGACCTGGGATCCGAGAAAGTAAGGACCTCCCCTGCTCCAATGGCAAAATACCTGAGGTGGAACCCGGAGTCAAATTGTCCAGTGCCAAGGATTCAAGGTGCACAGATGGCTCTGAAAGCCTTGGAGTCAACTGCAACACCTCAGATCTGACAGAAAAGCTTTGACTCCGAGAACTCTCCAGATCCGACAGGATCGAAACTCTCAAAGTAAGCTTAGGATCCAAGGATACAGCAATCCTCAGATCCAATCTAGATGGATCTGGGAAGCTAGGATCCACAGACTCTGAGACCAATGAAGGAGTCAGAGGAGGAACCCGTAGTGGGGGTGTGACAGAAAAACAGACCTCCTGACCCAAAGGGGGTAAGAGCCAAGGGGACACCCATCTGACCCTGCACCAAGAGTATCTTCCTCACTGCTCTTTCAACATCTTCCTCTGAGAGACTTCTGGAAGAATGAGTGGAAAACACTGAAGGAGACCTGGGTCTGTTGAGAAATGGGGAAGGTACCCTAGAGGGTATGGGATCCACTGACAGTGAATACCAAGTCCATGGTAAAATAATAGAAGTTGAAGTTGAAGGGCCAGCAACAGTTGTATCTGACTTGGATAGTGTCAGATTTGAGAAGGATAGATCAGGTAATTTTGGTCTCCTTGGATCCTAAGGAGTTGGATCAGACATTTTCAGCTTTTCTGGATCTGAGGGTGAAGTTGGATCTTTGTGAGAGCTCTTCTTTGAGGACTCTGAAGCAGAGGAGGAAGAAGAAGACTTCGGAGATGATGATTTTGTTTTAGTCTTGTTTTTTAGAGATTGCTCTCTGGATATAGCCTCTCCAACAGATGAAGGCAAAAGGTCTTTAAAAATCAGTTTATTATTGCATTCAACTAACACCCTGGGGTTAAACCATGGAAAATAGAACAATCTTTTTGTAAGTGAAGTGGTCCTAAGCAGTATACACATAAAGTGTGGGCATCTGGCAAAGGAAGCTTATGCCCACACTTTGCTCATTTTTTAAAGCCTGCTAGAGCTTTATCCACTATACTGACACACCAACAAAAATCAAGAAAGGGAAAACGTTTAACAATTTCTACTACTACTTTTTTCTTTAAACAGAGACAGAGACAAATAAGGGCAAAGAACAGCTACCAACAATGGTATTAGAGAAACTACATAAAATGTAGTACTATGGCAAATATATTAACAATAGTATCAAGAAATACACAAGTACAAGAAAAGGAAAGAAACTAAGAAATTTAGCATGAGACAAATCTAAAAGGAATATGATAGGTAAGGGAAATACTTACTCTAAATAAAGAAGGGAGAATTAAGTAAATAAGTGAAGTGTTCACAACTTATCTTAATATCGCTCAAGAGTGTTGGAAACCACATCTTTCACTGCAAAGTGGCAAATGAGATCTGAGGTAATTGGGGTTGGTGCATTATGGGTAAGGGAGAAGCTCGAGAGTTCTTGGTTGTAACAAGCTTTAGCAACAGCAGAGATGAATCCAAGGGATCAGATCCGACCCCATCAGTTGAAGATAGAATGAAAATTGACAACATCAGATATATTCTTATCCGAACTAATGTGCTTTAAATATTTTAAGAAAGGACATGTAGTGAATATGTACTGCCTATGACAATGTCATTGTGCAGATTAAATTAGTAGTAACAATAGTTAATCAGTTGTTAAGCAACCTGCACCTGAAGGTGAACCAATGGAATATGATAAGGCTAAAAGCATAAGCTGTGTAAGAATAGAATCTGCCTTTTGCCATTATGTTATTACTAAATTTTATTAGATGTAATATTTCTGTAGAAGGAAAGAAATTAAAATTATTCTTAGATACAGAACACAGGATTATTTTAGTAAGAACTGAAGTAATATGTACACATGATGATAAGAATGAGCATTCTATAACCCAAACAGAAATACAAACAGTTCTAGGCAAATTACTACAGCCAATAGTTTTAGTGCCTAATCTTACATATAATGCAATAGACAGGACATAGCCCGTTTCGAAGAGCTGTGCAAAGTGTGGGATGGATCAAAGCCGGATGCATTGACAGTTGCAGAACATTGGCAAACGCAAAGCACTGGAATTAAAAAAATTAAACATAGTAAGGTTTGGATCTGGGTGAAAGATAAGTTGGAAACTGAGTCTGGCCAAAAGACTCCAGTGTGAAGGACTACAGAAGGAGTTATTACTGAGTAGGACAGGGAAGGGCTCACAGTTAAGGACACATGCATAAAAGTACTTGGAAAACTGAGTACAGAGACTGATGAAAACAGGCCCATAGTTATGTGAAAGGAAACAAACGTAGAAACCCAGAAGGATAAAGAGAAGACCTATGATGATCAAACGAAAAGGAAGCTCATCATAATCAGAAACCAGACAAGTACACAAACAAGACTCTAGTGCTAGAATAAGAACAATAAGCTGGGGACAGAAATCTACCTGTCTACAAGCTATCCAGGTCGAAGAGAACTGCTTTCATTTCTAGAGCAGGAGTTAGGGGAAGGTAAGACATGAGTACCTGTCTTTGTAGGAGATGAAGCTATATTCTCCACTCATGTCAGGTTATGGATGAGGCTAATGCTGACATGATTGATCTCCACATAAGCCATGACAATTTTAAAAAAGCATATTGAGAGCATGGTACACTAAGTAGCTTTAGAGGAAACACAGCACGAATCAAAAGAGAGATCCTGGTCAGAATCATCCTGCTTTTTACCCCTATTACACACTAAAATATAACTTGTTTTAGGGTAACTAAAGAGGAAAATATGATAAACCAGTTACTGATACCAAAACCTTTTAGACTTCTCATAATGGGCTTGGCTCAAAGCCATGTTCTGGGTGGACATTTAGGAAAGTATATAACAAACACTAGGATTCTAAATAATTTTTACTGGTCAGATGTTGTAAAAGAAATAGAAAATGTATACGCAGCTTACCCAGAATGTCAAAAGATAGCACCTAACACAGAGGTTCGGAACCATTTGATCTTCTTAACTATCACAGAAGTCCTACTTAAGGTTAGAACTATAGAAAAGTAGGCCCCCCTTGTGAAGTCAAGAAAAGGTTACCAGTACATGTTAGTAATCACTGATTACACCATGAAGTTCCCAAGAGCAGTTACCCTGAATGTATCAAAAGAAGTAGCACTTCTATTTAATAGGCCTGTAATTTGCTGTGAAATCCTTACAGACCAAGGCACCACATTCATCTCCAGGCGAATGAATGAACTATGCCGGATATTTAAGAAGATGCAGCTTTGAACTTCTGCATACCACCCTCAGACAGAACTAGTGGAACACTTTAACAAAGCTTTGAAGTCCATGCTTTCTAACGCTAATAAGACAAGATGGGAAAACTGGGAGCAACTACTTCTATATCTTCTCTTCTCTGAAAGAGTTGTATCGCAATCCTAAAATGGATTTCCTCCCTTTGAACTAGTACAACAGACATCCGTGAGACTTACTAGATATATCAAGGCAAACAAGGGAAGAAGGAAACACCCCTTTAACAGTGAGACAGAATATTACACAGAACAGCAGGAGAGGTTAAGAACAGTAATGTCTACTGTCAGATAATATATGGAAGGAGCACAGGAAGCCCAACAAAAAGCATGTAACAGAGAATTTCAGGTAGGGGACAAAGTAATTCTGTTACTGAGCACTGCACTGCTGAGGACAAAACTTGCTAAATGCTAAGCTCTTTTGAATAAATAGACAAGTTTACTATCAAATGACTAAAAATCAAAAGAATGAATCCCAAAAGACTGAAAATTCAAAATATTGAATACATTTTTAATGCAAGGGGCAAGCCCCTTTGCTCCCTTCATGTGGGGGACTGTTGGGCTGCACCCGCACACCCCCTGCTAAATATATATACCAACTCCAAGATTGCACAACAGTGAAGAAGGTGCAAATTCCATCATTCAATATTTTGAATTTTCAGTCTTTTTGGGATTCAGTCTTTTGATTTTTCAGTCATTTGATAGTAAACCAAATAGAGTAAATTAAAAAAGTAAAGCAAACTGGAAAACAGAAAAGTTCAAAAGATATATCATCCTACAGTACATCTTGAAAGGAAAGAAAGGGTAAATAGTGTCCTTTGCTGGATAGAATCTACACTTTACCAAACATGTCTTTTTCCCCTCAAAGAGTCTGGGAACATATAGAAATCTTTCACAAGTTAGAGTTAAACACAGGCACACACACACACACACACACGTTACTAATTTCAGGACTAAAACACAGCTGGCTTTATCTTCATGTGACGTCTTGTTTTCTACTTTTAAAGCTTGTAGCGGTTGTCAAAAACATAGATCTTCTTAATTATAGACAACAAAAGTTGTCAACACTCAAACCATTGAAAACAAACCATCGATTACACCTCCTTCTTCTTTCGGCTTTTCCCGGTTAGGGGTCGCCGCAGCAGAACTCCGGTCCGCTAATGACTGGCAGTAGATTTTTACGGTGCCGATGTGCCAGCTCAATGCCTAACCTTCAGTGAAGGCACGCCCATTCACACATGTCTTTCGAAGGTCACTCGACCACAGGGAGGACATGCAAACTCCACACAGAAGGCGCTCCAGCCGAGAATTGAACGGGAGAACCTGTTGCTGTGAGGCGACAACACTACCGCTGCACCACCGCGGCTCAATATTAATCAAAAAAATAGTTTAACAAATCACATGCAATTGCAAATGTAAAGCTAATGTGTCTACAACACTAATCAGTGGAATTGCTCTGAATATTACTAATTCACAACTGTAACATTTTAATGTTCATATTAAGGGACAGAAAGATTATTAAAATATTACTAATACCTCATAAGATGAAACTTCGATCTTATCAATGTATTCATTGAGACGGCTTTTCTCATCACTTCCTATAGTGCTGGATAAAAAATGGATAAGATCTTCATCACATTCATATGTCCAGTTTGGTGGAGTATACCTGCAGCATATAAAAGACACAATGATAGAAGTGACGCTCCAGGCAAAAAAAAAAAAGGAAAAAACAAAACAAAACAGGGTCATTTAATTAGTACAGTCTTATGTCACATGTTATAGTATGTAGAATAAAGCAGCAAAACTGGAATGCTGTTTTTAGCAAATACGTGTGGCTGTTTCATATAATCTGTGCAATTCGATGAATGTTTTACTGCCAGGTTTACAATGCAATTGTTTCGGTTAAGTTTGTTCTCCCACCTCTCCTCCCAGCCTACTACTCATCCTTCTAAACTCTGTCTCAGCATGTCACTCTGACTTCTTCTGACAGTGGCTTACTTGACCTGTTCTTCGGGTTTTAAGTAGTTTTGGATAATGAGCTAAATGTACATTGATACTGTACTAGAGGCTGAGCAGATGTTTAAAGAATGTCCAGATTTTTTGCCTCATATTTTTGGTCTCTTCCTCATAAAAATTGTGGTTTCCTGGCAAATCATTGATGATTAAAGTCATTAAATAACAGCATATGCTTGTGTTTTAGACATTATAGCCTTCAGAAAATTCATGCTAAAAGAAATCCTGTTATTCTAGCAACTTTCTAAGTTTATAATAGCACTATTTAAATCTGTCCCTATTTTTGAAACTTTTTCCCCTCATTATTTTAGGCATTGCCCAGATTTATTGTGCTAAGATGTTGAGAAGTATTCAACCCAGTAAATCTCCAATTGCTGGGCACATTTTTCTGTGTATATTAATGTACAGATATCATCCAGTAAAAAAAGTATGCAGTTCCACAGCAACATATTAAGCTGTTGTGGAACACGGCCGAGAAAAGTATGCAGCAAACATTTTTAACATTTGCTAAATTCAGCTTTGCCATTTAATGAGTATAAAAAAAATGGAAAAATAAAATAACTAAAAAACTTAACTAGTAAAAGTAACTGTTGTAGCACTTAAAAAGACTTGCCATTTTACTTTTCTATGACTAAATAATATTTAGCTTGATGAAAAAAATAAAAAAAGTAATGTTACATGTGATTGTATATAAATATATATATATATATATATATATATATATATATATATATATATATATATATGGGTCACCTTTAGATGCCCGACAACGCTTTCCGCCGACACGGAATCCGACGGGACGAAAACACCGACAACGCAGATGACCGACAAGGTGAGAACCCGACGGACTCGGTAAGTGTGCGATCGAGTGAGGGATTTAGTGTTAGGGAGCAGACAGGTAAGTGTGCGATAGTGAGGGACTGTGGGTTTAGGGGTGGGTTAAGTGAGTTAGGGTTAGGGTGCAGGTAGGGTGTGTGTGCGATAGTGAGGGACTGTGGGTTTAGGGGTGGGTTAAGTGAGTTAGGGTTAGGGTGCAGGTAGGGTGAGTGTGCGGTAGTATATATATATATATACATATATATATGTGTGTGTGTGTGTGTGTGTGTGTGTGTGTGTGTGTGTGTGTGTGTGTGTATATATACATATATATATATAGAAACACACAAATATACATATACGTAAATAAATGTATGTATGTATGTATGTATATATATATAGATAGATAGATATATATAGATATATAGATATAGATAGATTCACACAAATATACATACACCCATGCTTTGGAACAAGATCCCAATCTACATTAGGCAGAGCTCCTCGCTAACACTCTTCAAAAGAAACCTTGACGAGTGGATGGGAAACAGAAATTTTACCTCGGGGATCACTTCAGTGGCTCTGCTGGACAGAGGCACAGGGAACTAATCTAAGGGGATGGTGAAAGCCAACATATTCTGGCTAGGCTTATAAATGCATTCGGGCAGATAGCTTAGTACCCATCTATGAACCTAAGATATAAATTTTTATATATAGATAGATAGACATAAATATACATACAGATGTGTGTGTTTGTGTGTGTGTGTGTGTGTGTGTGTGTGTGTGTGTGTGTGTGTGTGTGTGTGTGTGTGTGTGTGTGTGTGTGTGCGCGCGCGCGGGTGAAAGAGACAGATGAGTGAGTGAATAAGAAGTATGAAACTCTAATATCTGGCATTATTGACTGACTGGAATCCTCAGTGATTTATCAGAAGATCAAACATTATACAAGGGACAGTGCAAACGTATGACCCAAAGTCAGGGACATTCTGCAAAATCAGGGACAGCTGACAGGCATGGGAGTTAGTTGCAAAATACCTTGTAAAATATGAATGTTTTCAGTCATTTGAACGCAATAAGACATCTAGGATGTAACCAAAAACAAGTTTCACAAAACAGTGTATTAAATAACTATGTAAAAAACAAAAAGCACTGCACAGAATGCCACCAAGCCGTATTTTAATCAAGTATAAGCACTTTCATTCTAAAACATAAGTCTTTTTCTGAAGAAGTTCTATATGTTTCAGAACGAAAGAGCGTACACTTGATTAAAATACGGCTTGGTGGCATTCTGTGTAGCTTTTTTTGTTTTTTACATCTAGGATATATTCAATCAAGAGATCGTCTGTAATTGCTGGGCAAATTTTTCTGTGTATATTTGTATATGTCTGTCTGCCTATACATTGAATATTTACATAACTTATATATTTTGGATATAAAATGCTTCCAACAATTACATATGCTACAGCAACTTTCAAACATTAGGTAAAGAACTAGTTTACATCAAAAATATAAAAGGTATAAATTAATATAAAAAAATGTAACAATTTAACAGATAACCCATTATCTAACTGCATTGGCACCTGACAGTATGAGTGTTAAGAGTGGAAATAATGAACTTTCCAGGAGACAGGCCTCACAACACCCCTAAGCAGTCCATTATTTCCCAAGTATTGACTACCTTGTCAGGCATTATTGACTGCTTAATGACTTATTTGTTAAATGGGTAAATGATTTGATCCAAAGTGGATTATTTATCTAACATGTAAGCCAAAAACAAAATGCACATCATCATATAACAATAATAAAGTTATATGAAACAGAGCAATATCTTATTCTGTTCAATAGTCTTAACATTCAAGGGATCCATTGTATTACTTATGTACAGCAACAGCAACAGTAACACTAATAATAATGACAGCACAGTTATACTTACATCCTGGGAAGAGGCAGTGTATTTAGCTACATTATTTTTGCAATGCCCTTTTGAAGAAAGCATCAGTTTGCCTCTAAACTGTACAGATTTCATGGGAAAGGGTAAGTCTAGTAAGCAACAGGGATATAGTGCAGCAAATAGGAATATCCTGCCACTCAGAGTGGTGTGAGTCTTTAGGACTGAAAGATATGATAAGAAGCCAAATGAGTAAAGCGAGTGAAGGAAAAATGATGTATAATGTAAATGAAACCAAAGTATTTGGGGGGGGGGGGGGCAGTGGGGCAGGCATTAAAATTTTACAACTTATAGAAAAGGGACGCAGTGAAATCTCAACACATTCTTTTAAGACCAAACACTGGAGCTAGCTGAATAATGGGTAGAAGTGCTCCCTGGAAGACGGTACAGATATAAAAATGACTATAGTATATAGAATCTATAGTGATTTAAGATGCAAACTGAAGGAGTTGGTAGTAGAAGCAAAATGAAACTTGCGTACTTGCCATAATGGCAGATTTCTGAGAAGAAAGTCCACCATCGGTAGCCTCTCTAACTGGTGTTGCAAGTATTAAAATCAGTCGGTACATAAAACCTTTCCAAAATGCCAGGATCTTCTCCTTCCCATTATCCTCCACTCTTTATGCTCTCCAATTTGTCTTGATGAAACACTGAGCTAAAGAAGACAGAAAAGGCAAATGAGAAAGAACAGACAGTGAGTGAGGGATGGAGGGAGGATATGCTACCGAAGACCAACCTTCTTTCAGATCTACCATTAACATAAGAAAATATTTTTCAGATGTGATAAGAAGTGATTCATCTTCAGTAATCTCTAGGACAGGATCCATAGCTAGTCCTCCAAGTTTGCTACCATCTTGGGAAATATCAAGGATGAAAAAGCCACACAGAAAGATCCTGACCTGGAAGTTCTTCCAGCTTATAGTGCCTTGCAAAGATGCTCCTACCAAATTTAGACTTAGCAAAGCATGCAAACAACTGGTCAGCTTTGTTGAAAAGTTAGTTCTATTTAAATAAAATCCAAGCTGTCTGTAGACATCCATACAATACATAAGATTAGCACATGATTAGACTATTCAGGAAAAAAGATTAACTTACTAAAATTAGATTCTGTTGCAACTTCTGAGATGAAGATTGTGTGTGTGTGTGTGTGTGTGTGTGTGTGTGTGTGTGTGTGTCTGTTTAACACCACCCTTTCCCTATGAAAAATTAGGTGTGGTGGCTTGACAGAAGGAGAGTGCAATTCTAAAATAAATGGTAACTAGTAGAAAGAGTTTTTTTTAAGATAGAAACTTCAGGTCTGCAGAGCCACCACCAAAGTGAGAAAATCACCCATGTACTAAATTCTGGGCAGAATTGAAAAACAATCTCATGAAGAAAGCTAAATGCACTTGTTTTCATAAATTACATAACAGCTCTACAATTATTTGATGGTTCCATTACTTCATTGTACTAATTCATCTGTTCCCTTTATCTGAACTACTTCCCTATAACTTACCCCTATCTCTTTGTTTTATTCCTTGCTTTCCTGTCTCTTTTCTGTCCTTTTCAGTCAAATAATTAACGTGAATGTTGTACATTTATATTTCAGCACTCTTACTGACTTTTTTCATGTAGTTCTCACTTCCCATCTGTTTTCCATCAAATACCCAGTTACTGCAAATACTACTATCTCTGTAAGTATTGTAATCATTGCAGTTACATGGACAGAGCTCTTACTTACAAATTCTTTTCTATCTCTCACTCACCCTCACATACTCTCTACCCCTCCATACACATGACCTGTCTTGTCAGCTTTATACTACTACTTGTTGTCTCCCTGTATTCCTAGCCCCCTTTCTCTTTCTCTCTCTCTCTCTCTCTCTCTCTCTTTTCAGGCGAACAGTAGCTACACATTCAAGCCCACAGACCTACCCTGCCTGAAAAGCCATCTTCTCAGCTGAGCCTCTCATCTATGTTATTTAGTTAAAGTATGTCTTATCTAAGTCTTTCTAGCTGAGTATAAATCTAAAATCATTACTGGTCTCCCACAGCAGCTGCAGCTTGCACATCACTGTTCCACTTCCTATTGTTGCCTTTTTTCTATACCCACCCTGCTTCCCTCCCACCGTTGCCTTCTCCAGAAAGATACGCTCTATAGCGCCTGTCTTGCTGCTCTCCCCTCATACATCTCTGCTTCTCTCTTCTAGTCTAACCTTCCTTTCCTATTCTTTCCTATTTGCCCAACACTAGTTTCCTTACTCTGCTTCTGATATCTCTTTTTACTGAGAAATACACAGTAAATCTCTCCAGCTTTTTCTCCTTTCTCCTTCTGTCTCTCTTTGCTCACATTCTTGCCATACTGCTTCTAAGATTGTTTTTCTTCATGATTTTACAGCCTCTCTGGGTGTAGCCCTGCTCCGTTCACATTTGCTCTTCTCAGCCTCACTCCACTCCCCTACCCTTCACTCCACTCCTCTACCCTACCACCATTTCCACCCACCTCACATCAATTACTTTTATCCTTTCTAGTCCCTCCCCTTCCTTCCTGCACAATCACTCATACTCCACTTCCTGTCTGTTACCAATCCCAGTCTTACACTGTCAATCTTACTTCACTCCCACTTTACCTATCCTCATCTAACTATTGCCACAACTACACCCTACACATCATACAATGCAACATATATAATTTATATTCCATTTATTTTACTTCTCTTATTCTCAACCTCTTATCACACTAACCTCTCCCACCCTTACATACAGTCTTCCACCTCATCCACCCCTACAACTTCCAGTACATCTCACCCCTTTATAATCTTTCCATCTCTCTTCAAATTTCTCTAATATCTGCCTTTACAAATATACTTTATTTCAACTTTATCCTGTCTCCTGCAAACTCAAAGCAAAATCCTACTATCTCCACACTCCACATATTACACTTAACCTCTACATGAGTAACTTACTCCTCTCTGGGGACATCCACCCCAACACTGGCCCCTTTGCCCCTCCCCCTAACCACACACCTCTCAACACTTCCTCTACTTCCCCACCTACTCTTCAACCACTCCATCCCCACCCCTCCAACATTCAAAGCCTTCAGCTTCCTACCTGGATAGCCCATACCTCTCCTCACATTCTAACCTTATGTGAAACCTGGCTAAAACTCCATTTCACAAACATTGAAATACTACCAACTGGTTATAATATTTACTGCTCTGAAAGATCCCAAAAAAAGGGGGTGGTGTAGCCATCCTCATCTCTGACAATCTTAACCTCTCACCAGTTACCATCTCTATTCCTGACTTCCACCCAGCTGAACTAATTTTCCTTAACTGCCATCTAAACTCTCACAAGAAAGTTGCCATTGCCTCCATATATATATCACCAGGTAATAATATCCCAACCCTTGAACATATCATCTCCTGGTTTTCCCATAATATACCATATGAAACCCTCATCCTTGGAGATGTCAATATTGATTGGTCTAAACTAACAACTGACTTTCCACAAATGTGTATTAACTTACATGGATTCCACCAACAAATGATATCCCCCACCCTCTTGCATAAATTATCTTCTTCCAATTCTACTATCAACTGGATCCTCACAAACTCCCCTAACCTCTACCACAGCCCCTGTACCTTACCAGATACCTTAAGCAAACATCTTCCCACTTCCATCCAAAGACACACTACTCAATTACCCAAAACACACTCCTACAGAGACTGCCGTAAACTATCTAACTTTAATGCCAACTTATTTAACTCCATACTATCTAGCATCAATTGGTCCTTCCTTAGGCAACTCCCTCTCAGCGAAGCTGTGCTAAAATTTAACCACATTTTCCTAGAAACTCTCAACTCTCTTGCCTCCTCCAGAAGAATTAGAATTAAAGCTAATTATACCTCATGGCTATCTAAGGAAACCTGATGTCTAATGCACATAGGAGATAGTGTTTGGAAATCCTGGGCTAAATCCAAAGCACCATCCCTGTTCCAAAACTACAAGGAATTCAGGAACCTTGTCAAAAAAAATCAACAATGGTAAAAAAATCCTAGTACAGCTGTTCCTAACTAAACTGTAAAACCAACTGTTGTAAATTCTGGACTACCCTTAACAAAATTCTCCAGCTTGGTTACCCTTCTACTCCCTCCTCTTTCCCAAATAACAATCCACTTGAAACTGCTATTCTTCTCAATAATCATTTCATTGATACTGTCGAAAAACGTATACAAACTAGCCGCAACCCAAACACCCCTTCAACCCCTTCCAACCCAGTCAACAAAAACCTCTTCACCTTTCAACCTATTGCTACTGCTTACATAAAATCACTTCTGCTTAAGCTCAAACCTGCTCTCCCTCCTCAGACAACCTCCCACCACTGTTCCTCAAACTAGTTGCTGAATCCATAGCCTTCCCTGTATCCCTGCTAATCAACAGATCAATTCAAGAAGCTACAGTCCCTGGCATTTAGAAATCCTTCTTCACCATCCCTCTGCATAAAGGGGGGGATTCTACTGGCCCATCTAACTACAGACCCATAGCCATTCATTCCCCTCTATCTAAAATACTTGAAAATGCATTCATACTTAGCTGCTAAACTTTCTCTTTCAAGAAAACCTTCTCACACCCACTCAACTTGGTTTTCGGCTATACCACAGCACAACTACTGCCCTCCTATCATTAAAGTAAAAGAGGCTAGAGATGAGAACCAACTCATATCCTGTCTTTCCATCAACCTATGCAAAGCCTTTGACACTGTCCCTCACGTTGTTCTTCTATCTAAACTTGCTAACCTCAGTCTCTCCTCTCCTTCTCTTCAATGGTTCACTAGTTACCTATCCAATAGGCAACAAACTGTGGTATACATTCATTTGATTGGCCAGTGGATGGTCGATCGGAATACAGTTGAAAGCAGTGCGGCAAAACCTCAAAAATGCAAACGCAATTGTTGCAAATTGCAACCCCCCCCCCCTTTTTGACCCATAATAGCGCTTATTTAGGTGGTAGAGTGGTTGGAAATGTCACATTCAGTGTTTGGTATGACATTCCGATCATTCAGCAATAAGAAATTTGGTAATAACACTCTGTGTTATACCCGATTGAGCAATGTTAGCTCAATCAAACAAATGCATTCCACAAACTATCAGATGGCTCTCTTCTTGCTCCCCCTCTCTTCCCATCACATCTGGTGTACCCCAAGGTTCCATCCTGGGTCCCCTCCTGTTTAACATGTTCACAAATGATCTTCACACATGTTGCAAACAATCCTCCCTAATACAATATGCTGACAATTCCACTCTCGATTTCCAATAACATCTCAGATCTCCACACATAGACTCAAAACACCTTTCTATCTATTGAAAAATGACTGTCTGATAATCAACTCATCTTAAACCCTAAAAAACTAAACTCCTGCTTTTTCTCCCTTGTTCTCTCTCTCTCAACATAAATGAACCATTGCCATCACATCCTCCAGTAAGACCATCATACAATCTGAACCCCAGACTAAGCTCCTAGGTACCATCATAGATGATGAACTCAAATGTAACTTACATATCCTGCAAAGCAGAAAAAAAAAAACACCAAAAACTAGGTTTGCTATACCATAATAGAAAATGTCTAACTACCAGTGCTAGACTCTCCCTGGCTAAGGCTGTATTCCTCCTCTCCCTCCTCTTTGCTACCCCAATCCTAACCAACATACAGGCCACAACCCTGTACAAACTCCAACAAACTTACCACGAAGTGGCTAGACTTGCCACCAACTCTCTTCATAACTCTCACCACTACCTTGCACTCAAATCTCTCCAATGGCTTGAACTCCCTCAACAACTCCTACTATCACAGTTACAAATCACACACTCTGTAGTATACCAACCATCTAACTGCCCAGCCCTCTCCTCCCTGGTATCCTCTTACACCCCTTTGCGTACTCGTCTCCCCTCCAACCAACTACTCCTGCATATCTACCAAACCAACAAAACTGTTGGTAAACTACTCTACAAATCCACCATAGCCCAAGTTTGGAATAAACACCCCATACACATAAAATCTATTCTCCACCCTAAATAGTTCAAAAAGGAACTAAAACTTCACCTACTTAACATTAATATTTGCCCTTGTCAGGCCCCTACCTAATACACTACTCTACTATATTTTTTTCCACTCCTTCTACACTGACTTCCTTCTACAAAACCTCCTAATTGTTCTTCCTTCAACCTTAGTCCTACTCTGAGAATAAACCCTTAGGCTTTATTTCTCTACCACATGTACATATGTACATGCTGTTTTCTCATCTATAAATACCTTTCTTCTCTGTGAAATCTTTCACTCTCTTGGAAAATCCAATTGAATATATTGTCAGTGTAAAAAAATTATTTGTTTATCATGTTATTGTACTATACTTCTTCTGTATTTCTGGAACATATGTATTATAATTTTCTATACTGGTGCTTGTAACAGTTGTAGTGTAATTTTTCTGTATTGGAGCTTTCCTCTTCGGGTCTCCATGAAAAATGGGTTTCTAACCCAGTTGGACTAACCCGATTAACAAATGTTATATAATGTATGTAAATAAATAAATATTTACTGTTTGCAAAACATTTTTCTATCAAATGTTCGTCTATGAAAATGTACTCATCTTCACTGTAAGTTTAACATATTAGAAGATAATGCTGCAGCAGCTAAGTGTTTATTGTGTTTGGTTGGCACATTTCTATTTAAGCCTTTAAAACAAATTACTATTTGCCAGCTGTCTGTAGTATTTACATTTCTCTGATCTATAACCACTCGGCAGGCCTGAAAATGGTCCAGATTGGATATGTGATGTACCCCAGTTGAAAAATGTAAAATAAATAAATAAAATAACCAGATTGCTGAAAAGGGTGTTGAGTGATCTTTTGTTTTTTATCACAAAACAGTTTTCCCATGGAGGAACATGGCTGTCAAACAGGAGGCCTAAAGTGAAATGCTTCTCATAAAAAAATGTTTACAGAGCTCAAGAGCAAAAGCAAAGAAAAATATAGCCAATAATGAAAACTGGGACTTGCAGCCAAATGCATTTTTATGAAAAAATGGCTGAAATTATAGTAAAACACATATTAAGAAGAAATCTTTGCCTTTGTGAATGCACAAACAGAAAACAGGTTCATTTGTCTTGGTAAGACTTTTAAGAAGATGGTCCCTGAATTGAGGAGATGATGAAAATTACCTTCTCTTAAAAGGCAGTCTTCTAGCTGTTAATGGAAATGGAGAAACTGTGCAGCCAGCTTTAGGGAGTACAGCTCTGGGTGAGAGTTGCATGCAGGGTGAGACAATGTTATCTAGAAACATTGCTTTATGCAGTGGCTTCCCTTTAGGGCTCAAGCAGATAAAGCAGGTCTGGCTGAGCCAGATGAGCACTACAACCATAACTCTGGCTTTATGCAGTTTGGCTTTCTATAAGAACCATACTACCATCAAAGGAAATGAGAGATGATAGTAAAGGAGCCCTTTGGACCATATGAAATCGAACATCCTTGGCCTGACTCACTTGAGAAGGAGCATTTGGGCATCCTATACATTACCCCCCATCCTCCTTATTTTTCCAATTCTTCATGCACCAACTTCTGATATCCTACTAGGTGTGGTGCACACACACATTGCAATAAGTTTGTGGCTGACTCTGTAGCCTCACCTATATTGCATCATCTAGTTCTGCTTTTCATAGGTTCATAGGTGTTTACTAAGCTAATGATCACCAGGGCCTTTTTAACCCTAGCCATGCATCCCAAATTACTAACAAGTTCTTGTACCCTTGATAAGTGTAATCAGGTCCTTGGGAGACTAATCATTTACAAGCAGTAGTCCGGGAGATGAACCATTTACAGGCTGCCTGTGTCCATTAGAGACATAGGTGCCAAACCAGGGATGCATTTCCTGTTCCCCATCCAATTTTCCAAGTTACACTTGAATTGGATTAGAGAGAAACTCTGCTTCCCATGAATGGAGAGCCTGTTCCAGAAAAGGGGTAGTCTCTGGGGCACATACCTGTCTATCCAGCAGGTTCTATTTATATCACAGGCAAGGTTTAAGTCTTTAGAACAGGTAATTCTGATGCTGTTTGTTTTGCGGATATGCAGGAGGTCCATCAGGGTGGAGTCTGACAATGCCTTGTATGGCTGGCATAGATCTCCCCTCAACAGTGTGTAGGAGACATAATACAGGGATAGGGCACTGAATCAGACTGCGTACAACATGTTTCTTATGCCTTGTATTCTTTTAGTGAGGAACCTTGGTGGTTATTCCAATTGTTGGATGTGCCTGGTTAGGTACATTCCAAATGGGGCATTGTACTCAGTGATAGGCTTGATTTTTATTTTTTATTTTTATTTATTTATTTAACATTTGTTGACCAGGAAAGTCCGACTAGGTTCCACAGATCCTGTTTTCAGCAGAGGCCCGGGGAGAAATGCTCTAGATCAAATGCTATGTTGATGAATACAGAATACAGTGGAACAGTGACTTCCTTGGACCTAGATGCCATACCTTTGTTTATAAGTTGTACAACATAGAATGATTTTCTGACTACTGCAGACATGTGATGGTCAAAAGTTAAATTACTGTCTTTTTGTGTCCCTTGACTACTGCGTCAGTTCTCAGGGGTGTTGTCAATATGATACTTAGTAGAGGTGGATGACTTCCCAAAGGATGCTATTATGCATTTCTTGGCATTTAGTTTTAGTCCATGGCTCTGACATCAGTCATTTGTCTGTAAATACCAAAACCGAGGGGTCCCAGGACCAATCCCTGAGGAACTCCATTTGTGACTGGTCTCCTGGATCCTGTCTGTAAGCCAGCTAGCTATCCACTGGGTGACATAAGGGTTTATACCAAACCTCTTGAGTTTGTCAACAAGACCAAAGTGGGGTATTGTGTCAAATGCCTTGTCCAGGTCAAGGTAGGCAGTGTGAACCATTTTGCTCTCATCCATTGCTTTGGTGACATTCTCATAGAGGTCCACCAGGCTGAGTTAGCATGACCTGGAGATTTCCTATGTCATTATTGATCACTTCCATGATAATTCTTTCCATAGCTTTGCATATGAGATTAGTGAGACTTATAGGCCTGTAGTTTCCAGGGTCTGTAGAAGGGCCACCTTTGTGCAGAGGAATGACTGTTTGTGTTCTCCATTCGTAAGGTACGAAGCTTGTTTGGAGGATACAGTTAAATAGCAATTACAGATGGCCTGATAGGTCATGTTTCATGCTATTTAGACAATATCCTGGCATACTGTCTGGGCCCATTGATCCAGTGTTCTTGGCCTTAGACAGAGAGAGCATTAAGGACCTGTTCCCTAGAGAGAGTAGGAGGAGTTATATTTGAAGGTGTTTCCTGAGGGACGGTTGAGGGGGAGACAGGGGTAAAGTTGGAACTGAATTTGTTGGCCAGTAGATTTGTTATATTTCTGGCTTAGTATAGGTGGTTTCCTTAACAATGAGCTCTGCACACAATTGTGTTTCGCCTTTGAGCTAAAGAATGCCTTGTGGTTGTTCTTGGCCTGGGAGGCCAAATTTACCTCAAAGTTGGCTTTGGTAGACTTTATTTGTCATCTGAGTTGTTTGTTTAGTTTGATGAGAGTGCTTTTCTCCTGCTGGGTGCTACACCTCCTGATTTCTGCTATGATTTTCTTCCTTCTGTTATACGGCCTACTGATGTTGGGATTCTACCAGGTTTTTTTTTTTTTTTGAGATAATTCTGTACTTCTTCCAGGTGGGTATAGCTGCCTCTGTGCTGCTATTAACATGCTTGTATACGGTTTCTGTGAACAGTTCCATGTAGACAACAGTGTGCTTAGGTTTGATGGGGGATTGAAATTTTGCCAGGTTATCACTTAATAGTAGAAAGTTATCCTTAGATTAGTTCCTAAATATTCTAGGTTTAGATGGGATTCAGGTTTTATTTTCACTTTAAAGGTGACTGTTTTTATGGTCTGACCTTACTAGGGAAGACATTAGTGTGCAGCACTCTCCAACATTAGTGATGAACAGATCCAGTATGTTTGCACCCCTGGTCGGTATATTAACAATCTGGTCCAGGAAGCTTTTGTTAAAAAATCCAGAAATCTCCATGCCTGTACATTTGGTGTTGAATATGATTCCCAGTTAATAGTGTGGTAATTAAAGTCACCCATGAATATGGTGTTAGGTTGGATGGTGAGTGTTTCCAATAAGTTTAAATACATGTTATGGATTTCCTGGGTTATAGAGGGGGGACCTATAGCTTGCAAGAAAGTAGCATGAGATTTTGCCTATGGAAATGGAAAATATGGCCACTTTCTTTGAGTTATGGACTACCATTTGAATGTGGAGAAGTTCAAATACATAGTCTTTTTTGACCAGCCTTGAGGTATATTTATTTTTTCACTCTTGCAATTCATGTACTCCACTATTTCTTCTCTTTTCCTGCATATGCATTTAAATTTATATCTTAATTTGTATCCCCTCTATTGTTTCTATTACAACACTATTTTTATTTAAATCCCCACACCTTTTCATCACCTTCCTGATTTTTACTACATCCACCCACCACCACCACCACATTAGGAACTTGTCTGATGTCCACACTACCAGCACACAATTGGACAGTTTGTTTATGGGGAGTTAAGCAAGCATTTCCAAACTAACTGAGAGTGTTAGGGAAGATTTGATTCTGTCTGAAAAGCCCTATCAACCCACCATTGCCATGATGCAACAGCTAGGTGGTAGGGAGCAAATCAGCATGCTGATTATACAGGGTGACTAACTCTGTTTCCAGAAGAAGCACCACCATAGTTTTTACTCTCTGAGGAGACCCCATCTCACAGATTTGAGCCACAGTAGGACAGGCTGTCTAGATCATTAATACATGTGTGAAATACCTAGTATTCTCTCTAGGTGTCACACAAATGGTGGTCCTAAGCTGCATCCCCCCAGGATGGGCAAGCCAGCGGCTACTCACTCCCTTCTTCCCCAGCCAGCTCCTACCTGAGTCACTTTATTCCTCTATGACAAGGAGCTGACTCCTCTAAATTTTCAGTGATATATGTTTTAAACGAATGGCTTCCAATATTATAATAGGCTTCAACACTGTTTAATGTATCATAAATAATGTCTTCTATACATTTACAGAGTGCCTTCTTTCAATTTTTATAAAATTGCAGTACTTCTTACATTTGTGTACATTTTTATTGTGTGTAGTTTGTTTATTACTGGAGGTTCCCCCTTGGTCTCCCTATGAAAATGGAGATTGCACTGTAGGCTTAACCATATGAGCAAAACATGAAGTTGGAACATTTAGTATTTGTAGGAAATGCAAACAGATCTCACACTAGATTGCCTCAAAGCTGAAAAATCCTTTCTGTCACCGAAGGATTCAAGGGCCATGCATGAGGCATCATAAGGATAGAAAGGCTATACCTGCCCAAACAGAGACGTGGACTTGCCTAGGATGCGATTCGCTAAAACATAAGTGTTTTGCACTGAAAACGCATTTCCATATCCTCACTGCCTCTTGAAACAGAACTTTAGGAATAAGTTCCTCTCTTTTTATTGTTATGCTATACAACAACTATGTTGTCAGGCTGAACAGAAATAAATGAGTCCTGAAAGGTGAACAATGCAACACAACTGCTCTGATTTGCAGAATGTGTATTCAAAGATGAGACTCCCAAGCCGGCAAAGAACCCTGAACAGTCAGACATCTGTAGTCACCCCACCCCCCCACCCCCACCCTAGAGTAGAGATAGCCATGGTGACTGATGCCTGAGGTGTCTCTAGCTGGAATGAACTTCCAAACTAAAGTTACCAAAATCCGTCCAACACAGAAACTGCAAATGGCAAGCACTGTGAATTCAATCTCTAAAGGAAAGAGAGTCAAGATGCTGTGACCACTAGACCCAAACTGCCAGTGAACTATCTCATATGAAACCTAGTAAGAGGGAACATAAAAACTGAAACTGCCATATGGCTTAAATCTCTGAGACAAGTTTCTGCTGGTAAAGACTGAGCTGAAAGTATAGACACTTCCTGTAGAGAATGCATTTTGTCCAGTGGCAAAAAAAATCCAGAATGGAACGTGTCCGAGGTACACCCTATGAATGTAAAAGACTGAACTGCAAATAAGAGAGAATTTGCAAGGTTCAGTGTTATCTACAGGGAGATGAGTAGTTTAAGCAGAGACCTTCTTCTGCTCACCAGATCTGTCATCAGTGAAGCAGCACAGACCCAGCTGTCTTGCTTGAAACAGGAATACTTTAGTTCTCTGCAGTCATTAGTGAGATGCTTTGACTTTGACTTTGATCATGCACTTAGTGAACACCATGAAGGCCGAAATTAGACCAAAATGACAGAGTCCTGAAATGATGACTGGCTCAGAGATGGAAGAACAGAAACCTCCAGGACTTCTTTTTTAATTTTCATGAAGAGTAGGCATCTTGGAGATTCATGAAGCACATTCAGTTTCCTTCTGACAATTAAGGAAAGATATAATGCAGTGTGACTATTTGAACTGTTTCTTCTAGGTTGCAGTGATCCAACATGGTCCAGAAATCATCTGTCTTCTTTAGCACCAGAAAAACATGTGGAATGAAATACTAACCTTTCTGGTCTGCTAGTAACTCTTGGATACCTTTTTTCCTTAAAATGCTTAACATTACCTCCCTTGCCACATGCTTCTGATGGTGTAGGATGTCTGGCAAGAGTAGCAATAGATTTTGGAGCAGAAGAAAAAAAGCTGGCAGTGTGCCAATTGGATATGAATTCCCTGACTACCTGTCTTCCTAACTATTCATGTCTAGGGTGAATCAAGACCTGAGTGCCTTCAAAGTGGAGCAACCAGGAAAGGCCTCAGGATAGTTTTGTGGTCTGCCTTAGGTACTTACTGCAGCATCCTGATGACTGACAAGAATTCCAACATTTGGGTGCACAGCCTTGTCAAAAGTGAGACTAAGGGGGCTGTCTCTTTCCATCAGCGTCCTGCTGCTGCAGTTGCTACTGTTTGCCAAAACTGAACCACATACCCCATTGATTCCTCTGTTAAAAGAATGCTGCGGAGAGTGGAACTGTGCATCCATAATAGGACAGGTATTGTCCTGTTTTTCATATTTAAGAGGAAAAGTCCAAAGAGGGAGGAATTCAGAAATGCCACATCAGTGTCTTCAACATGTCTCTAAGATGAAACTAGGACTGCCAGTGCAAGGCAGGTGCTACATCCTGCTTCATAATGTAACATGGGGACTATATGGATGCTTATACTTGAGGCGGTAATGGCCTGAGTGTTCAGCATTTCCTTCTGTGGTCCATCTGGTAACCCTTCCAATGCACTGTACATTTCATCAACCTGGTCCAATTGAAAATATACCATATGACAATGGTAGTTCAGTGCCCTGGAGGAAAAAGTGACAGAAAAACATACAATTCATAATCTGTTTATCACACTAAACTCCCTCTCACGTAGTTTGACAGATGAAGTCTGAAAAGTTGCAACATTTTGAAAAGCTGTTCAAAGATTATGGCACCTGAGTAGGAATGTCTGCAAAAAGTGAACACTCCCAGTGGAAATGGAATATGTTGCCAGTTTTCTTTGAGTCAGGGACTACCATTTCCAGGCTGTCATATGCAACTTTGGTGGTATCCTTCAAAGTCAAAACTAGCCCAGAGACCTATACGGTAAATCTACAGGGCTTTTGTACCCTTCTTTGTAAAAAGAAAAGATATTACAAAGATCACCCTCTCTTTTGCTACATTAAATGCAGTTATTCCGTAAATATGAGGGGCTAAGGGGAGACTTGACCATTTCCTCCTCATCAAAATCCTCAACTCTGAAAGATACTTCATATGTCTTATCATTGCTAGAACATTCTAGAGTGGAGGGGGTTGGAGTCAGAAGAATACAGCATTATTTTGGATGAGCTTCTGAAAGAAGACTACATGGCTTCAGAAAATACTCTAGAAACTGATGTAAGTGAAGGTCCTTAACTAGTCAAAAGCACGATAAGAAGGAATGGAAGCAAAAGTGTGACAGAAAACACTGAAACTACCATTTAGATTAAGGGGTCCAAAAACCCAGTGCCAAAAACCCTGGTGTCAGTCAGCCAAAGCAGTGTTTGGGGAACCAACACTGAAAGAGTCAAAATTAAGAAAGCTGTCACTTCTAGAGACATCAACAGAATTGGCAAAATTAATGTCTAATAATATCATAACAGGAACATGGGTGTCAAATGATTGGATGTCAGTAACAATGCCTGAGTCATCAATGCTGGCATGCCTGCAACTGGCTTTGAGTGAACAAAAACAAGGACCAGTGATGGAACCACAAATGTCATAAACACTGACACCACTAAACAGGAAGCTCCAGGAGGGAAGTGTAAACTAACCTAGCACCCCAGTAAAGCAAGGGTGAGTGAGAAGTGGCCCAACATCTTCTGCTTTGAGCCCTAACAATGCTTTCAGACAGCTTCTCATTCTCAGTATTCTACAGAACTCTCAAGCACAATGTCCTTGGTGAGTCTGGCCCTGAGTCCACAGGCTGTGGCTGAACAATGATTACTGCTGGACCTAAATATTCCACAACCAAAACATATGGAATTTATAAATATTCCATAGGTCCTTAGCTAATCTCCTTCAAAACAATTTTTGAGGCAAAAGAAACCAGCAAAGAAGCAGTTGACAGAACAGAAGCAGGAGAGACATTTTCAGAAAGCACAATCTTCAAGTTCGGGATCTTAGGAAGTTTCTGATCCTTTTTCAGTGCAGACTAATGCAGTTTTCACTGAAATATCAAAGAAGAGCCAGATGGTTAATTAGATTTTAAATTTTTCTGAGGTTCAGATTAGGACAAAAGTTCATGTCCTACTGGACCCCAGAAAGTTTGGATACTGTAACATCATGTTGATATGCTCTGTTTCCCATATACCCATCCATCTATCGATCCATTTATATGTGTATGCCACTACCTCATACACTCATGCATGTGAACTTCAAAAGATCAAGGAAAACACTCTGATCTTCACTTTATTGAAAAGAAATACCTTTCTCCACCGCAAATTATATATACCAGCTCTGAGATTGCTGTACAGTAGAGAAAGGGCAAGCTCCCCAATTTCCACAGTTCATGATCTCGCACAGAAAACAAGCTGGCAAGTTCAATCAGCTGATTCTTCGATCAGCTATTCTGGCTTTTTTTGTGCAATTATCGCACCTCAGTGACACCATATATATATATATATATATATATATATATATATATATATATATATATCTGGATCTAGGACTATTGCACAAAATCACGTTTCCATGAAATGTAAACAACCGAATACACTTTAGCGAAAGTGCTTTTCACTGAAAAAGTACTTTCACTAAAGTGTGCAAAAAAATTAAACAACAAAATTAAAAAAAAGCACAGTATTCAAGTTTACGCAAGGGGGTAAGCCCCCCTGCACCTCCACACCCCCTACTTTTATATTCTCACTCCAAAATTGCACTACAGTGGGAAAAAGGGAACATTCCCTTTTCCCCACTGTGCTACAATCTCAGCAGCAGCAATTTCACCACATTTTTATCTTTTTTTAGCACACTGTCACGAAAGTGTGCTCAGCCATTTCACTTTCGGTAAAACAGTCATTCGATAAACAGTACGGGTTCCATATATATAACAATTTCACATCTACTCATCAAGGTTCTATTTGAAGAAGGTTAGGAATGACTTTACTTAATAGGAACATGAAGCCTGTTACAGGGAAGAAGATTCTTTGAGAGAGGTATCTGCCCTACCACCAAATTCTGTTTGTGTTGTGGTGAATTTTTAAGTGCATTGTACAGGCATTCATGGTGCTGCAGGTTTTGTGACACATGCAGGAAGTAATGGAGGATATGGTTATTTGTGGCTTTGCAGGCTAGAAAGAGGTCAACCTGTAGGAGTCTATATGAGATGGAAAAATATAAAAAGTGGAACTCTAGATTTTTGATGAAGACATAGGGCCTTTGTGGTGCAGCGGTAGCATTGTTGCCTCACAGCAAGAGGTTCTCCCGTTTGATTCTTGGCTGGAGTGCCTTCTGTGTGGAGTCTGCATGTCCTCCCCGCGGTTGGATGGGCATTCGAAAGACATGCGTAAATGGGCGTGCCTTCGTTGAAGGTTGAATATCGAGCTGGCACCTCGGCATTCATGAAAATCTACTGCCAATCATTAGCAGACTGGAGTTCTGCTGTGGTGACCCCTAACCAGGAAAAGCCGAAAGACAACAACAACATAGGGCCTTTCAAGTTGAGCACATAAGTAGTCAGGTACATGTTGAAGGGAGCATTATATTCTAACATAGATCTAATAGGCAAGGAATAGAAGTGAATAATAATATGTTTGGACTTAGAAGAAATACCTTTGGCAATTAGATGGACAAGGTAGAAGGATTTTCTAACCATCATCGATACACGATCATCAAAGGAAAGTTCATTATCTACAAAAGTACCAAAGTCCCTAACAACTTTATGTGTCTTGAGGGAGGAGTTGTTCATATAGTAGATGTACTGCTAGCTATAGTTGCCAAAAAACACAAAACTAAATTTTTTAGCATTAAGTCTTAGGCCATAATCCTGGTACCATATGTCCGTACATGTTAATCCTGCATGTATAACCCGAGAGTCCTCTAGAGAATTGGTGATACCTCTGAGCCAGCAATCACCTGCATACTTGTAAGCCACTGAGCCTTAACATTCACTTTGATGTAATAGAAGTAAATACCAAACAGGAGCAGTCCCAGTACTGAACAATGGAGTACACCCACTAGTAATGAATCATTTACAAGAGTGTCTTTCTCAAGTCTTAATTTGATTGGCAATATCTGTGAAACAGTTTACTCGCCAATGGGTTATAAAAGGATTTATATTTATTTTGGTTAATCTGTCTATAATGGCCAAGTATGCAATGGAACTAAAATGCCATTGGTTGGTCTCAGTATAGTGTGCATATATGTTTTCCTTTGTTAAATGCCTCAGTGACTTTTTCAAAGTTGTCAACTAGATTAAACAGGAAGGATCTACCCTTAATGAACTCAAGCTGGCTTGGGTCTAGATATTGTAATCTGCCTATATTTTTGTTTATGAAGTCCATTGTGATGCATTCTACTGTCTTACAGATAAATCTGATGAAGCTTAGTGGCCATTAGTTACCAGAATCATTGATAGGGCCACCCTTATGGAGGGAATAATCACTGTTCTTCTCCAGACCTCTGGAATAAAACAAGGTTGTCAGGGTCTCAGAAGATACTGTAGAAACTGAGCCTTTAGGACTTTAGCGGTGGACCTAATTTCTACTGGGGAGAAGCTGGGGGTTGTGGTGAGTTGGGACAGAAGGTTGAACTAAATTTATCTGTCAATATATTGGTTGAGTTTGAACTAAATTTTTCTACTAATATATTGGCCGTATTCACAGGGACAGAGTGGATTTTATTACTATGTATTAACTCAGTGCAAATCTGAACATTTTCTTAAGGTTTCTGACACAGGTTAAGATGGATTTAAGGGTGTCCTTGACAAAGGTTTAAGGGTGTCCTTGACAAAGGTGGTGATTTTCAGTTCATACTTTGTTTTGGTAGATTTAATTCTGTTTCTAAGTACTTTGTTTAACTTTTTGAGTTTGGAGTTTTCAGTTTTTCTTAAGGCTGAGGATTTTTTTCTTTTGTTATATAGCTTGTCAATACCAGGGTTCCCCCACAATTCCTGAATTTGGTGCTACATTTGCTATAGATCAAGACTGATATGTTGATGCAAGCATTGAAGTGCGAATAGAAACTGTACAGATGCCGCTGTGCTTGCTACTGAATCCTTAAGTGGACAGGGGCTCTTAAACCTCTCAAAATCATCACCTGGCTGCAGTACGTTTGCCTTGGAGAAGTTCTCAAAGATTGTTGGGTTTATGAGCTTTTTGGATAGTATCCTTTTGGTGAGAACTACTAAGTGGTGGTTTGATCTGACCATTGATGGGTAACTATGGGTGTAAAGCATGATGGTGCTATATTTATAATGACACAATCCAATAAATGTATGACCCTTGAAGGGCTTTCAATTTTGTTATATGATTGAGGGAGTTAGCACTGGTGAAATCTAGGAAGGATTGTGTGTATTTATTTGTAGTTGTATACATCTTCAGTTTTATAGAATGACAGTTGAAATCCCCAAGAACAATATTGTTAGGTTCAATGGGAATAGCCTCTAGCGTGTTTAGATATGCTTCACTGGTTGTCAGTGACATACAAGGGAGTTCTGTAGTTGCCTACGTTATAGGAAGGAGTCTTATTAAATTTACTAGAATGTGGAGGAGGTCAAGGTTTTTATCTTGGTATATAAGTTTAGCTGTAATGGATATTGAGGAGTATTTTATTTATTTATTTACCATTTGTTGACCAGAGTAGATCCCTGATCTAGGTGTACCATTTTCAGGCTCATCACAGGTAAACTGAATAAAAAGTAATGGTAGACAAAGAAGCAGTTTAAAGTACAGATGAAGAGCGCCAATGTCTCCTCCTTGTCCTCCATCTCTCCTTCTTCTTCCATCTATCAATCCTAAAACGTTTTCTCTCACCTCTTAATACTAATCCTCTATTTCCTCCTTTTCTCTCCTTCTACCATGTTCTTTTTCATATATGTTTCATAGCTCTTCAGATGCTGCTGCTATTACTAATAGTACTTTGCTTAAATTTTATATATTAATGGATTATTTGTATGCCTCTGTTGAGTACTTGTACACCTTTGTATACTATGATGCATTTTTTCAGGGTTTTTAAATTTTGCATGTTTGTTGATTACTTGTATAACTCTGTTTACTATTTTCTTTATGTAATGCTGGATTTTTTCTGGAGTTTTTCTCCCCTGGCCTCCACTGAAAGTGGGTTGTTTTCTGCCTAGTTGGGTTATCTTGGTAAACAAATGCAATAAATAAATATATAAAATGCAATATCGAAAATCCACGGTGGAACAGCGGTAGCATTGTTACCTCACAGCAAGAGGTTCTCCTGTTTGATTCTCGGTTGGAGTGCCTTCTGTGTGGAGTCTGCATGTCCTTCCCATTGTCGAGTGGCCTCTGAAAGACATCTGTGAATGGGCGTGCCTTCGCTGAAGGTTGGGCGTCGGGCTGGCAACTTGGCACCATAAAAATCGACTGCCAATCATTAGCAGACTGGAGTTCCGCTGTGGCGACCCCTAACCAGGAAAAGCCGAAAAGACAAACAACAACAATATCCAGCATGCAAGCCATTATAACACAGTGGAAGTCTACCTAACAAATTAGTTATCCATCTACTATCAAGGTATAGATACAATCCTATTTACAGAGCTGTTATAAGTTATTTTGGGCTATAGTGACAGATAGATGATAAGGAGGATAGTGGAGGACAGTTAGAAGAATGAGTGACATATAATGGGAGGTGCTATGCGGGTGGGGAAGTGGTGGAGATTGGGATGGAGAGATAGTGTGGAGAAGGGCACAGGACAGAGAGATGGGGGTAAGCTACCATAGATGTTTATATATGAGGTGAATGTAGGAAGGTAGGGCAGAGTGAAAGTAGTGGAGTTCTGGGGAAAAGCATTTACAGCAGCTCTTCTGTGTAGAAATTTCTTGATCTGGTGTCTAAAACTGGGGAGATAGGTGATTTCTCTCTGGTTTGCAGGGAGTGATTCTCATATTTGAGGTGCCATTACTGAGAAGCTGGCGTCGGTGGAATGAAGTTTTGTTAGGGTAGTGGAGATGGAAGGGGAGAGAGGATTGTGCTCTAAGGGTGTACAATGTGGCTCTTTGAAAGAGTTAACTGCAAAAAAATAAATAAATGAGTCTAGGTATAAGTATTTGTGTTTGTGGCAGGCTAAGAGGGGTGTGCATCTTTCACTAATAGGAAATTATTTTGCTTTAATTAGTACTGAATAGTGGAGTTCTTTTTCAGGGCTAATGTGAAAAATCTACAGATTTGATGGGTTAAGTTTTCAGAGCTGAGTGTTTTTTATTCTTTGAGGCTTTAGCTATAGAAATACCTTATTCCAGCTGTAGTAGGACTCCTTTTCCAGTAGCTAGTCTAACTACAGGTGACATAAAGTGTGATTTTTTGTTTTGACACAGAAAACGAGGGAATTTACTTTACATTTAGTATGGGTAATGTGAAATTGAAAGTTAATGTACTGGTCTAGCCAGACACCAAGGTATTTGAAGTATCTGGTTTCTAACTGATATGTTCAATTTTGTGGGACTGTGAAGAGTTTTTGTCTTGTGCCGAAAATCATGTTTTTTAATATTTTTTATGTTCAGTATAAGGTTATTGTGTGAGGGTCTATATCACATTGTCGAACTCTTAAATGTTCGAACTTCATATGGTCGATACCATATGATCAAATTTTTAAAAGTTTGAACGTTTCAACGGAGATCTCCATACATTGCAGAATGGGAAGATTTCCCTTTTCTGCGCTGTACTGTGATCTCGGAGTTGGTATATTTAAAGAGCTTGGGGGTGTGGAATTTGATTTTCTTTCAAATCATTGTGGTGCAATCACTAAATAATGAAAAGACTTTTGAGTTTTAGAGTATATCCTTCAGAATATCATGCGTGCTAATGCAAAACCTATTACTCAAGTAACTTTTCTAAATTTAAAAGAGCAGTGTTTAAAATGTGTACCTGATTTTGGTTCTTTGTCCCACCATTATTGTTGGCTTTGCCTAGAACTGTTGAACACAGTTGTTGAGAGAGGCAAAAGTGAATATCTCAGCTGCCCAGAATTTCACAGATGTTTAGATTTTGGTATCATATTTTTTTTTTGTTCTGTACCTCATAAAATGTGTAGTTCTCATGCAAATCATTGTGTAGTGCAGTCACTAAATAATGACAAGACATTTTTAGCTTCAGACTATATCCTTCAGAAAATGTGAGCCAATAAAAGCCATGTTTATTCTACCAACTTTCTAAGTTTAATTGAGCAATATTCAAAATGTGTCCTTCATTTTGGTCCTTTGCCCCCCCCCCCCCCCCACAAACACACACACACACACACACACACACACACAATTATTTTTGCAGAATTCTTGAGCAAAGTTTCTGACAGACAAAAAAGTATGTCTCTGCTGTCTAGAATTTTCGCAGATGTTGAGAATTTTGCCTCATATTTTTGGATCTGTTCCTTGTAAAACTGTTGGATTTCAGGCAAATCATTATGTATTGCAATCACTAAATAATGACATGACATTTAAGACTTTGACTTCATATCCTTCAGAATATGTGTGCCAGTATAAAAACTGTTATTCTAGAAACTTAGTATTAAATGAGTAATACTTAAAATGTGATCCTATAACTTTGCATGCCAATACAAAAACTGTTCTAGCAACATTCATAGGTTCCTAGTTAGTTTCTAAGCTATTGGCCTAAGAGCTATTTTAAGTTAGACAAGCTTATACCAAATTTAGCAAAATATTGCTGATGTTTCCATACCACAGGGAATTTTATGGTTACAATGTAGACCTATACACATCAAGCATTCACAGCCAAACCAGAGATAAATTTGTGATTTCCCATCCATTGGTTCTAGTTACATTTAAACAAGATTACTAATGAGATTTGCTTCATGTGAAATGGTAGCTCGTTCCAAAGAAGGGGTAAACTTTCAGACACATACCTGTCTCTCTAACAACCACCACCAGTTGAGAGCAAATATTTCAGTAATTCCAAAAAATGGCCTCAGTGCCACTCACAAAGGACAAGTTTTGCCACACATATGTATTGTAGATTCACAAGAATGCCAATGATGGTCTATATGGCATCGCAGTCAGTGCTACAACCTGTATCAGTGGTCAAGCCAGAGGCATTAATCTCAGTTTGTTGATGTTCTCACTCCTGGTGTTGCCATTCTTGACCCTGCAGCTGGTTTTGCTAATCCCAACACCAACCTCAGTCTCAGTGATGGTCTTGGAATCAATACTCGGCTTGAATCTGTATTATTGGCATTGATAGCTGCGATCCATCTATCTTAATCCCAATGAACCTGGCCATCTCTGTACTGGCACAGTTTTAAATCTCAGATGTCTGTCTGGGATCATGAACACTAGCAGATTTTAGTGCTTCTGTGCATTTGCACTGTCTTTGGATTCTTGTAAACATTGCCATAAACAGAGGGAACTGCAAGGAAGTTGTCAATGTTCTGTATTTTAAGGAATTTTTTTTTTCATCTCCATTTCCCCGACTGAGAAATTAGAAGGGCAAGGAACACTAAATAAAGACTCTGCAAGTTTGTCATAATCAGACTCAAAGAGTGGCATAGGACCTTGTGTTAGCATTGAAGGTTCCACTGCCAAGTATTTGGAATTTGGACATATTTGTCTGATGCCAAATTAACCAAAACAGCCAATGCTGATGATTTGGTGGGACCAGGCAAGGGAGAGACAAATGTTACAATAATTTAAACTAGAAATTGTTTCTCTGGAGGCACCATGACCCTACAAGCTGTTTCATCTTCTGGAGAGAAGATTCTAGGACTTTTGGGAAGCTTAGGCTTCTTTTTAGTATTTCAGTTCCAGGGTCCATTGATGGCTTCAGGTTAAGAAAAACAGCAGGTCTTGAAGCTGAAGAGAAAAGCTCTTAATCAATAGAATCTCATTTGTTAGTTGATTCCTGTATTTACAATGATTTTTGCATAAATGTAATTGCAACTGATTCTTCTTATGCCTCAGCAGAGCAGGAGAAAACTCAGAACAAGTTGAGCATCTGGAGGGAGTGAAACCTTCATCTATACAAATCACTGGAAATGCCTGGACAAGGAAAGAATCTTCTTCCTGTAACACATCTATAGAAGCTTCTAAACAACATGGATGCATATTATTTTACTTATTTATTTTCATTAACGGAGAAAGTCTGACTGGGGTAAAACATTTTTTCAGCAGAGGCCAGGAAAGAAAAGCTAGTTTTCAGAAATATATAAAATGCATATTTGGAAATCTGTTATATAGTTGAATGTTTGGAATATCTTACTGCCGTAACCATCTGAATAGTCAGATGATTGCAATGTGCCAGCATTACTTTGTGCAAGATTGGGTTACAGTGGGGATTGCCATTGTTTTGTGAGAAGGTACAGATAGCATTCCCTGCTGTTGTATGATATAAGAGATTGTGTATAGAAGTACCAGGGGAGCAAAAAAAAGGTTGTATTTTTATATGTTGTGTTTAGGTATTTTGAGTTTTACTCTTTTCAGATCTTTTGTGGTTTGAGTAAGTGATTTTGATTTTATATATATATATATATATATATATATACATACACACAGGGTCTGTATCAGATTATTGAAGTAGGTTATTCAATGTCAGTAAGGTGAGAAATCAGGAATATGAGTACTGGCATTTATCCAGACATGGTACAAGATGGGAGAACTGTATTTTTGGACCTCTTGTCTTCTGTGCTCCTCTTAGTAGATGGTTAGTTTCCCCTTCAAAGGAATGGGATTTTTAAATTTGAGTGTGTTGGACTTACACTAAGGAATATTATGTTTATGCAGTGACCATTAATACAGAAATACCTGTTTTAGCGTGAGGTGAAAATGGTTCCATCATCTTGTCCTACATTCTTATTTTTTGTGATCTAAAAAGGGCTATTAAATGTATTTATTAACTTCCCACTGTCTCAGCTTAAATTTGCAATATTTGTCCTCCAGGCCAAAGAGTACAAATGCTACAGATGTGTAGAAGATTAATGATTTTTAGATCCTTAGTATTGTGAACAAGTTGATAACAAACAGAGCAGATGTTGATACAGAGTATTTGGTATAATTTTTTCTAAATCTAATGACTACAGTTACTACTAGCCTCTTGCCACTCCTGGATGTCAGCATTAAACAATGCTGCCTGAGACTTCTTTTGATAGTTCTTCTGATAGGTTAGTGACTCCATCAGGGAAGTTGGAATTAAATCAGTTCAGATACATGCCATTATTTTGAAGTGAGACAGGCCTAAGTATATTCACAAACTATTTCACAAACAAATATACCAAGTTTACTGATGTAAGCACCAATCTTCTAACCTTACCAATTCATATTGGTCTCCTGAAGTATGACCATGTAAATGGAGGAGGATTAGGGTATAGTCATACATATCAGATACAGAGTAAAATCTTGGTAGAGGAAGGGGCAAGGGTAAATGTATATGAAAGACACAGTAAGCTTATTGATTCAGCCAGACAGCATTTTTCTGAGAACCACATCATTGACAACAGCCTAGAAAATGCTAGTACTCACTAACCTGATTGGACACCTCAATGGCTAAGAACATACCCTCCAAGAGTTTCCCCTGATGCATCTATTAGAAGAAGGAGAAGTTAGAAAATGAGGAAAATAAAGGCTTTAGCCACAGTGAATTTCTGGGTCTTTGTCTTTTTCTGAAAAGATTTCAAGCCTGCATAAACTAAAATCACTGCTGGGGATTCCCTGCTAGTTTTCCCACCGATTCTCCCCTTTCTTGATCTGCTTTTTAAACCTGTTGATTTAAAGATGCCCACCCCTAATGCAAATTGAGTTTAATAAGCTCCTCCCTTTCCACACAGTTGATATCTTGAATTGTTTATTTGCCTTTCCTTGTGCTTATACTGAAAAAGTGCATTTGGCCTCTCATTATCTGTTCTATCGATTTACTTGCTCTGAATTCATTATCTAGCTAGCTGTTGAATACAGTGGTATATTTTTATACTCTAGCAAGCATTTGATTTTACATCAACAGGTCAGTGGAGTTTCCATCTAGTGCATTGGGAGGTAGCCTAGTCTGTTTAGGTTGGGGAAACACTTGAGATTTCTGCATGCATTTTTATTGCCTGGATGGCTTATTAATCAGTTTATCTTGTTTTAGTGCCTTTATAACTGCTATACAATTGAGTGGTTTTTGGTTTGTGTATAGAAAGCAAAGTACTTTTATTGAATAATCACACTTTTATATGCTGTTTAAAGTATACACTGCTATGTTCATATCTTTAAGTTTGTTTGTGGTAGCATTTCATATATTTTAAGTTTGTTTGTGGCAGCATTAAACTCTGGACACTCCTTTACTGTGCTTTTACATTAGGAGGACTGGGATTATTCATCTAGTGGTAGTAGGTGTTTACCTGGTCTATCTGAGCTGGGAAGCATACAAAACAGCTCTATGTATCTTTTTTGTACTTCATTTATATACTGTGACTGTACTTTAGCAGTTTAAAAAAAACTGTACTGCCTGCTGCTGCTTTAACTAGGTAATTTCACTATATTACATTGTATTAGTTAGTTGTAGGGCTGTTATAGGTAGTCTGTGTGGTCTTGTTACACTTGGGATCCAAACCAGCTATTCTACATTAAGAATGTGTTTTTCTGCATCCTTGTGGCAGAAGTGTGCTGATCTAACCGGTCTAACCTGGAAATTGCTGGTGAAAGGCTTATTGTGTGCTTTCCTGATGGCTTAAACTTGTTTTTCTTTGCTAATATTCAAGCCTCACATTTGCACAGTGCTGCTCTTCATGCAGCAGTAGTTAGTAGTGCCCTGTATAGACTCAAAAGCTTAGAAGCTCAGTTTTCCCTAAACAGCTGTCAGTGAAACCCTTCCAAGCTTTTTTGCTACTCTAGGAGAAACTCAGATGTGCATTAAGCAGCACTGCCTTATTGATCAAACTTAGCCTACTGAAAGTATAGGTCCCTCTTGTAGTCTCAGCACTACTAGCACAGTATTGTCAAATTACCCATTCTCTTTCCTAATAAAACATACAGTAAGAGCCTGCAATCATGGACAGGCAGTTTCCTATCATCTCTCTGGCCAGCCTGATAGACATGGGCATCCTTAGGCAATGTAGCAATTGTCTCATGTATTCTGATAACCCCTTATTTCTGAAACAAGCAAATACTTTATGTGAGAGATGAAGTTACACTATGAAACTGTAGGCAAGACTCTCACATAAGGATAAACCAAATACCAAGCATGTTTTCAGCACACACATGCTCCCCACACTAAATAACGACAGAACACATAAACCCAGATATGTAGAGGTATTCACTAGTAACTTACCAAAAGATCAGAGGCCTCCCAAACAGAAACCACTTATATACATAACAAAGCAAAAAACATCCACAACACATGATAACACATACTAGTATCTCAACAAATAAGCCCATAAGGCATAACACCACAAAACCAAATGTATTGATCATAGGAGACTCCATTGTGAGACACATGGATTTTCACCTCACCACGCTGGATAAGGAATGGATTACGGTTAGTTGACTGTCAGGTCCCAGGATCCATCAAGTCACTTAAGCACTCAAGTCACTCAACCACAAGTACAGAATGACTCCATCATAGTCCATGTGGGGGTGAATGACTTGAGAAGTACCTCCCTGGATTATATGAAGAGAGACATGAGTGAGCTCTCAGATTATGTGTCACAAGCAGGTATAAGCCTAGCCTTAAGCAGTATTCTAACTTCTGCAGGGATGATGCTACAATAGAAACAAAAATTGATTAACTTCAACAATTGGCTTAGCTTCTGGTATCAGCCCAAGGAGATCCAATATCTGTCAGCCTGGGAAGACATGGTTGACAGGACACACTGCTTTGCCTCTAGGATTTTAGATACTGGCAAAGGCATTAGCCACCCCTATTCTGCCTTTTTTAGGCAGTGTCAAAATAACCAACCTCCCAACATACCAAAATCCTCTGCAGATAAACTGAAGGTACTGCTGCTTAATGCTAGGAGTCTAAACAAGAAACTGTACTCCCTGGAAGCAGTCCTCACTTTGGAAGATACTGAAGTCTGTGCAGTTACTAAGACATAGTTCAAAGGCACAGAAAGCACCCTGGCCATGCAGGGCTACAATGCCTTCCATACATTCAGATCACAAACTGTGCATGAAAGTACCAAAGGAGGAGGAGGTGTATTCATCTTCATTAAGGATAAGTACACTGTGAGACTGGTCAAACAGTATCTCTCTCTTGAGCTAACCCATGTCTAATTAATTATAGGCAAAGCCCCTTACCACATCATAGCTGTTATAGGTCCTCTACCATGAAACAGAAAAAGCATACTGCATACCTGGACTTACTAGAGTCATTTGTCATATAGCCCAAAATCTTAATCATGGGTGATTTTAATTGTCCTTCCATCACCTGGGAAACATACACGACCGCAAACATGCTGGCTGAGAGGTTCTTGCACTTTGTCAGTGCAAATACTCTGGAACAGTTAGTCAGCAAACCCACAAGAGGCTCAACTGTCCTGGTAGTCACTAACATTGGAGAGCATTGCACCCCCCATGTGATGTCCTCCCTGGTATGATCAGACCATAAATCAGTCTCATTCAATGTAATTGTAAGACCAGATACCCCATCAAGCTCGAAAATGATTAAGAATTTTTCAAAGACAAATTATTTCCTGATATGTGATGGTATAAGGAATTTTAAAACCCCCTCAAATGCAAATAACATGAGCTCCCCAATGTGTTGTATAACCACGTAAGCAGTTGCATAGAATCAGCTGTACCTAACCAGATTAAAACCAGGTCTTGCCAAAAAAAATAAGCCACCCTGGTGGACCCCTATTATAAACAGGCTATACAAAAAGAGAAAGAAACTACTGTCCAAGAGCAAGAGGGAACTGGCTCAGCAGCAGAAGAAATTCCTCTTTAGCTTAAAAGAAATTATAGATCTTGTCAAGTCCTCCAAAGCTAATTATGAAGCCTTCTTAGCTAAGTATAATCGTAAGGCATTCTTTATCTACTTCCAAAATCTAAAACGGAATACCCAGCTATGCGCTGAACTGGTTATGGATACCACCACCCATACTCAACTGGAGGTAACAGCCAACCTGCTAGCTGACAGATTTGGTGCAAACTTTATCCTCCTGTCCCCCCCCAGTCATCCTCCAAAGTATACCTACCACCACTCCTTAGCCTATTATCTCAGGAGAGCAGGTCATCTCAGAGCTGTCCAAGGCCAAAAACATGGCATCAGTGGGACCAGACAACATCCCAGGTTGCTTTTTAAATAACTAGGAACATGACTTAGCAAACACACTTGGATCCCTATTTAACCACAGCCTGCAAACTGGCTATGTCCCCGCAGAATGAAGGACAGCAACAGTAATCCCTCTGCACAAAGGGGGACCATCAACAGACCCTCAGAATTATAGGCCCATAAGCTTGACTAGCCTCATCTGCAAGGCCATGGAAAGAATCAGTATGGACCTTACTAGCAAGGATGTAGGTAATCTCCAAACACTGGACCCAACACAGTTCAGATTTGTTAAAGGTAAATCATGCCTCTTAAACATGGTTGTCTTCTTCAAGAAAGTAAAAAAGTAACCAGCTGAGTGTGAGATGTTCTGGTTGTTCTGCCTTTTATATCGGCATGACTACTCGTAGTTTGAATGTCAGAATTAGAGAACACATTTATAGTATTAAAACTAACGATGAGAACAATGCCCTTTACAAACACACTAGAATTTGTAGTTCATACAAAAAATTTTTATTTTCTGTTCTAGAGGTGGCACATTCTGATCTTAGAGCTGGAGATTATAAAAATTTTTTGGAGCAGCGTGAAACCATATGGCAAATTAGACTTAACGCTGACAAATCTCCAGGTTTAAATGACTACATTAACATTAAATGTTTTTTAAAATATAGGAAATTACAGGTTAATAAAGAACTTGTTCCTTTAAATTTCTTTTTCTAAACATTAACATTCTTGGTTTTTACGTTTTTTAAGTGTTTTAATTATTTAATTAAGGTGTGACTAATTAATGAATTTAATAATTGCTGGGATATTTAAATGTATCAAATTGTGTTAGTTGTGTATTCTGAGGAAGTCCACTGACGAAAGCGGATATTAAACTTTTTGACTACGCTATTTCCTTTGTGTTGTGGTGCTCATCTCACACTCAGCTGGTTACTTTTTTACTTGGTCTGTTTGGTTCTATCATTTTTAGTTCGTGGTTGGTCTTTTTACATCATGTCTGAGGTGGGAGATGATGAACTTTTGAATCTGACGGTACATCCTACGCCAAACATGGCGGCAACCTCCCTAAGTGAACTGTTAACAGCTACACTACTTGACATACAAAGTTCCTTAAAAATTCTCGTTTCGAGAGCTGATCGGAACGAAGGCTCTAACACGTTGAGACAAAATAATGAAGTGGCATCGAGCCCTAATTCATCTTTCATAGAATTGGATACTGTAGTTGAAGCACAACATCAGCGTGAAAAGGATTATTGCCGGGCAGCGGCGTCTAGTTCACGGACAAAGACTGCTTCCAACAATATCACCGGTGGTAAAACCATACAAACATTCTTGCATGGAGTGGCGAATCCATTTGAAAGGGCAGGTAAAGACTTTCATCGATTTAACACTAATGAAGTTAACATCAAACGTAACTATCTTGTGAAGTTATTAAAAAGACATCGTTCTCTACATTTAGAGAACTGTTACTTTCAACATTGTATTGACACAGGAATAGTCCCTAAGGGACTTAGATTTTTTAAATGCCCCAACGGAGTAACCATTAATTCACCTTTTTTCAGGACACTGGTTGATTTTTTTAACACTGCCGGTATTAATTTCCTGGCTTTATTGATTAAAAATAACACCGAAAAAATGACAGACTTGAATGACGAAATTACTCAGGTGGAAAGTGAACTGACAAGGTTGTTGGGCTCACACAAATCTGGTGAATTGTTTTCGACATTGAATGACGATTTAGAGCAACATACAGCTGAAGTAACTAATAGAAAACGGGCAAAGTTGATCCGTGACACCACGGCTTATGAAAGCAATACTGCTTATAACAACTTTGCAAATAAAGGTTACTTCACTGAACGGGGAGGGGACATTAATCGAAATAAAAAATTTTTTAACCAAAGAGGCTTCGGAACTTATAATGACAGTACTAATAGAACCAGAGAATCAGGGTTTACTGTAGCTGATGATACTAACGGCTCTAAAAGTAAACAAACAGAGAGCCGACAGTCCAATGACGAGTCCAATGAAGTATTGAATGAGGAAGTAAGCCGTATTACCGATGAGAACAGGGACAACACCTTAGGCAAAGAAGTTATTGACTGTGACGGTGATGAAATAACTACAAATAGACATAGTAGTAACTCAGATGTCTCAGTCCGACCTAAAACCATGACCGGTAACAACACGACAGGGAAGGCTGGAAACAACACAACCTCTGGTTCTGTTTTTTTAAACAAAAGAGGAAACCAGAGCAACAAGAACATCGTCTTAACCTGCAGTCGAACCTTTTTGGGTTCCAATTCTTCGGGGGACGAAATTTGAACAGGACATTTGATGAGTTCAAAGTGATTAATTTAACTGAACATAACTTTTCTGACAGTGAAATCAGTGTTTTAAAACGTGGTTTAAATTTTATTCCCACTGTTAGGGCCAACATCTCCACAACAATTATTGACATAAAGAAGTTTTCTAGAAAATTGAATGTTACTTACATGTTAGATTTTTTAGCAAAAACAAATCAACAAAATAAGTTTTTAATAAAACCTTCCGCTTTCACTCCTCATTTACACTATACAATTAAGACATTTGAGGAACAGTGTATTGCGGAAGTCAACAAGGCATTATGCAAAAATAAGCACACATTTGATAATCTCACGAAAAAAGAAAGACAAGCCTTGAGGATTTTGAGGTCAATGAATAGTGAATTTAGGTTCATGAAGAGTGATAAAGGGGGAAATATTGTGATAATGAATCAGACAGTTTATCAGACTAAAATGTTAGAAATTATTAATAACCAGGACGAATATGAAACAATCAGTCTTTGGGATTTCAACAAAAGGGTCCGTTTTATACATTCTGAATTATATGCCTTATTCATGACTGGGGAAATTACATCAGAAATTTATGAATTCTGTGTAGTGGTTGAGCCACGTATAGGGGTTATCTTCGGGATACCCAAAACACATAAGAACATCAATGATCCCCCTCTGAGACCCATTGTGTCCAGCCCTCATTGTGTTACTGAAGGCATTTCTTTGGTTATTGACGCAATATTGGGCCCAATTTTATGTGAAGAACTGTCCTACGTGAGGGATTCATGGGATTTCTTAAGTAAGTTTGGTAGGTTTGTTCAAGAACAAGGATTTAACCCCTCTAAACACATTATTTTCACTATTGATGTTATCTCCCTCTATACGTGTATTCCACATCATGAGGGAGTAGAAGCAGTTTGTGATTTTTTAACAAGGAAAGGTGGTAGATTTACGCCTAGTTTTGTTTCTACTATCAGATTGTTTTTAGAATTAATTCTAGAAAACAACATTTTTCTTTTTGACAAGAAATATTACAGGCAGAAGAAAGGGGTGGCGATGGGGTCTCCAGCCGCCCCCGCTTTTGCCAATTTAGTAATGGCCTCGTGGGAATATGTGGTGATACCTATTGTGAAGCTCAAGTTCAACATCAAGTTTTTTTGTCGATATATTGATGATTTATTTTTTGTCATTGAGGGCAATTTATCGACTGTCGAAGACTTCTTTACATACATTAACAACACTTCGGATTTTTTGAAGTTCACTAAGGGGGCTGTGGGAATGAAGGTAAACTATTTGGACACACTTTTATACTGGGACAACAAAGATAGACGGTTACATAGTAGGATTTACCGCAAGGAAACCTTTACCAATGGTTACTTACACCACTCTAGTAACCATCCCCAGCATGTTATCAAAAATATCCCACGTGGACAGTTCATTAGAGCAAGCAGGATGACATCTAAACATGAAGACTTACTTGAGGAGTTTCACATTATTGTTTCATTATTTTACCACAGGGGGTACGAAATAAAAAGTTTATGTACTACTATGAATGAAATCTTACAGAAACGTTCCAGTAGTTTTAGATCCATCATTGATTTTCCCACGTTCGACACTAAAAATATTGGGGAAAGTGATAGCAAGAACAACATAAAAACATCACTTATATGTTCACTCGAGACGAGTTCAGATAGTTCTTTAATTAGACAGGTGATTGCTGAGAATTGGAAAATCATTGAGGGGAATGAAGAAATGAAAAGGACTTTTGGTAGTACCCCATCTTTTACTTTTAGGAACCACAACACCTTAAAGGGGATTTTAGAAAACAAAACTTCGATGAACTTAGACATTAATAACAAGCAAACTGGAATGCATTGCTGTCACAATTGTAACATGTGTCGATTCATCTCAGAGGGGCCATACATTATGATAGAAAATTTTGACAATACGTTCAAAGTCCCTGGGTATGTCAACTGTAAAACCAAAGGGGTAATTTACATTAGTCAATGTTCTGGTTGTTCTGCCTTTTATATCGGCATGACTACTCGTAGTTTGAATGTCAGAATTAGAGAACACATTTATAGTATTAAAACTAACGATGAGAACAATGCCCTTTACAAACACACTAGAATTTGTAGTTCATACAAAAAATTTTTATTTTCTGTTCTAGAGGTGGCACATTCTGATCTTAGAGCTGGAGATTATAAAAATTTTTTGGAGCAGCGTGAAACCATATGGCAAATTAGACTTAACGCTGACAAATCTCCAGGTTTAAATGACTACATTAACATTAAATGTTTTTTAAAATATAGGAAATTACAGGTTAATAAAGAACTTGTTCCTTTAAATTTCTTTTTCTAAACATTAACATTCTTGGTTTTTACGTTTTTTAAGTGTTTTAATTATTTAATTAAGGTGTGACTAATTAATGAATTTAATAATTGCTGGGATATTTAAATGTATCAAATTGTGTTAGTTGTGTATTCTGAGGAAGTCCACTGACGAAAGCGGATATTAAACTTTTTGACTACGCTATTTCCTTTGTGTTGTGGTGCTCATCTCACACTCAGCTGGTTACTTTTTTACTTGGTCTGTTTGGTTCTATCATTTTTAGTTCGTGGTTCTTCAAGAAAGTCACTAAGGCCCTGGACAAGGGAAGACAGTGCATATCATCTATCTTGACCTAGCCAAGCCATTTGACACAATCCCCCACTCAGGTATTATAGAGAAACTCTCCCAGTTGGGAATTAACCCCTACATTACCAGATGAGTAGTCAACTGGCTCACTGACAGGACACATACTCTCAAAGTGGATGACTTCAGCTATAGCAAAAGACCAGTCAACAGTGGCATACCACAGGGTTTTGTGCTGGGCTCCTTACTTCTTGGAATTTATTTCTCAGAAATCAAGGCAAACTTGGACTGTCTGTGGCTCACCAAGTTGCCTGACAATTGCAAATTGGAAGCAATCATTGAGTCCCCCAGTGATGTTAATATACTGCAGACAGGGTTAACGCAGACAAACGATTGGTGCCAAAGCCACTGATTAAAGCTTAATGCAAAAAAATTCATTATTATTCCTTTTGGAAAAGCTGACATCCCTGCTAATTACATTATAGACAGCCTCCCACCCCACCCCTCCCAAGTGTAGACCTAGTTGTGTGATCTAGGTACTCAAGTTGACAACAATCTGAACTTTAACCACCACATATCCACAGTAGTAAGGAAATTCTTCTGTGTGGCACACTGTATAAGTAAAGGCATTGCATCGAGATCTCAGGATGTTATAATTCCATTATACTAAACTAAATAAAGCAAAAGAACTGGTCTGGTTTAGAAGATGAAACATGTACATACAGGAAAAACTTCTAAAACCATGCAAGAAGGAATATAACACAAAAAAACTCGTGTTGAGCTCTTTCGTTCTTTAATCATGACAAACTTCTTCAGAAAAACATTTTTAGAAACGAGTATGTGACTGGTAAACAGTACATTAAATATCCTTGTTGATGCACAGAAAGCAGCCAATAAAATGTGAAAAAAATCTTTAAATTAGCTGTAAATTATAAATACAACCTTTGAGATAAGGCAAGTCAAAAGGTAATAAAATGTTATAGAAAATCAGTTAATTGTTTTAGTGAACCTGTAAAGTATTTTAAAAAATAGGTAGTGGTGAGGGGCGTTACTTCAACCACAGCAAAGCACACTTAATATTCAGAGCTTCATTTAGTCCTGGGAAAGCCTCTGCAGAGGGATAACTGCCACTTTAATTCACAAAACTCCCATAAAGTATCCACATCTCCATAAAATAAATCTACCTGTTCTAAAATTAGGAATACAGATTTGTGGAACCCTGTGCATACTTGACTGTGTTTACCTAAAGCATTATTTGTCTCTTAATTACGTACGGCTGCACAGTGTTCTTTGATACATCTTGGCAGTTTCCTTGATATAATGTCCCAGTTTTTAGAAATATCTAAAATCAATTCAAACATAAACTAAAGAAATAGGTAATGGTTAACAGGTTATCTAAGCCATCTTAAAGCACATTTAATATTAAAAGACTCGTTCAATCGTGACTGGGAATCTGCATTAAGTAGCAGCTGCCACTTTAGTTCATGCACCTCTAGTAATCCTAACCGTGAGTTTCCCACAACAGAGCCCATAACATCCATTCCAACAGATTAATCCTACAATACCTTTACAAAACCTTTACAGACCTGCTTTCTGTAGCAAACACTTCTTTAACATTTGGTATATTGTGCTTAGTAGTAACTAAGTCCTCAAACTTATGTAGTACTCTTAAGATTCCCAGAACTTGGGTAGGTGATGGATACTTTGATATCACAGCCTCTTTTATTAAGCTATAGGACTGAGCCTCAATTAAAAAGTCTGCCACAAGAAAATGTTCTTACTCTTCCTGTAGCTCAGCAGAGTTTGGGGTTTTGCCTTCTAATTGGTAACTCCACTATAACATTGCTTACCTTTCTCACAATAGCAAAATTAACCTCCACTGCTTATTTTGCTAAACAGGAAAGCATCATCCTCTTTTGTCCAGCTATGTATTTTGGGGTGCTTTTTCTGTCTCATCACACCAAACATTTGGTTTCTGCAGTCCTTGAGCCAGGTACTTCTTTGTGAACCTCAGGAGCTCCTTAATTCCGGTTCTGAAATTTAGGACATACTCCACAGTAAAATTCCACAGCAAACACATT
>NC_056744.1:1011981866-1012016866 GCF_019279795.1 Protopterus annectens
TCACTGTCATCAGGGTTTTGTTCATAATCTGCGGTATGTTTAATTACCTACAGTTTTAACATCCTCTGGTTAAATTGTATAATAAGAAAAAAACTGCAATGAGTTTAGGAGGCAGCAGATATTCATAAACAGAAGAAATTTCAGCTGTAGTGTTGTAAGTAATAGTATCAGAAGGAGAACTCTTCATGTTTCAAGTGGCAAAGAAAATTCAAAAACAAAAATAAACAGAAAAACACAACCTATTAAATATTATAAATAAGAACAAGGGATTAATAAAAATATACACATTACTTTTATTGAAGCATGAATATTTCAGACTCACCCAGCTGCAAAAACTTATGTTTGTTATCCTTTCATTATCACAACCACTGCTACTTCCACTTCCTGTATAATTTCTAAGGTAAGCAAGCAGTGCGGAAATGTCTTTCTTACCTCCAGAGACAGAGATTACCAAAACACTATCTTAACTACATCTTTGATAATCTGAACCTGCATTTATCATGTTACATCCAAACCTCAGATAGGTACCGAGCTATAAAGACACTCACCGGTGGTAATTCACACACTGTTAATACTAAAGTAACTGGTCCAAAAAAACAAGCCTAAGGAAATCATAACTCAAAAGAAAGTAATCATTGTAATAATTGTGCAATACTAAGAATATTTTCTCTCTTTGCTGTAGCACCACTGATTTCCTGTTTAAATACCACAAAAATATAGTTCATCTAGAAAACAAAATATCTGATATGTTTACCTCATCCTTTCCACTGCCACTTCATCCAGCTCTACAATTTTTTTCTTCAGCCCAATGGAATAGGAGTATTTTGCATCCACTACCTCTTCCCACCTTCAAAGGATAAAAATATTAGAAAAACTAAGAACATATAATTTAATTCAGGATACAAACAGTGAAGGTAAATGTGGGTGTTCAAAAATATTTAATGTATTCAACATTATTTCAGTTCTTAGTTTGCTAAAGTTTTCCCTTTCCACTGTTAATGACCACAAGTATAATTTGACGCTATTCCAGCTTTCAGTTATCATATGGCATCCTACCAATTTGAGGGGGGGGTGAGATCCCATGTATCATTTTTAATCACTTACTCGCTTCTCAGTCCTTTACTTACTCCAGCTTCCTTCATTCAAGCCCTTAGTCTCATTCATTCTATGGTTTCTCAAGTAATCCATTCCTCTTTTATGACCAGTTTGAAGAACACGCCAGAAGGAAAGAATAACTGTTGCAACCTACGAGAGGAGCAGATAGTAAATAGCACTATTTTCAATGGCCTGTATCACTGGAAATGTACAGCTTCACTACCAACGCACCTGGAAAATGTATGACGGCTAGGACTACTGGCGGCATGCAGTGTAGTTGATTATATATTGCAAAGGGACACAGTATTTCCAAGATAACCCCTGTCTGGACTTATTCATGGATGAGACTGGTACTAGACATATAACAAAAACATATGACTCAAAATGGCCTCTATGAATTTAGGATGTGGAAATAAAATATTGGTTATAATCCACAGGGAACAAACAAGAAGGAGATCAATGACGAATTGTACGAATGAATAATGTAAAGCTAATGGGTATTCTAGTTTGACAACCAACAGAGCTGAACAGTGGAAGAGTAGATCTCCATATTGCTAGATGCCTAAACAAGAAAATGTGCAACCTTGAGTCTCATCTAACACTGGAGGATGTGGAAATCTGTACTATCTCTAAAGCAAGACTAAAGGACCGCTATATCAAACACTTTGAACTCATCCAGGTCTTATGGAGTCAGTGGTAGGTTTCCATACATAAATGTCTAAATGCAAACCAACTCAATTTTTGACACAAGTTCTAGAGAAAAGAAGCCATTGTAACCATTAATATTATTAGATTATTACTATCACAGGTCTGGATGGTACTGGACCACATCTATGTCTGCTAAAGAACCTAATAAACATCATACCAAACATGAAGAACTAACAATCTAAATGAGCACAATAATTTAAGGGTATCATTTCATTTACCCCACTATCAAAACAGACAACTTCAGCTCCACTAACAAATACACACACTGCCTTCTTATAGGTTCATAGATAAGTACTAGACTAGCTGCCCTTGAAGGCCCTTTTGGTGCTTGAATTAACCTATCCCCTTTGGTGTTAGATTGTCCTTCCTAATCCCATGGTCAGTAATTATATACTACCCCTATTGAGCATAAGTTGGGTCATAACATAGATAATATGAGGGAACCCATGCATGAGTAAAACATGTAGGAGCTGCCTCTGTCCATCAGTAGTACAGGAGACATTCCTGGAGTCAATTTTCTAATACCCATCCACTGATCCAGGTTCTTCTTCAACATAGACAGAGATGAGCTTTGTTTAACATAGATGAGAAGTCTATTCCAGAGTAATAGTATCCTTTGCAAACTATACCTTTCCCTCCAAACTGTTTTGTTGATATTGCCGAAGAGGTTTAGATCCATTTAAAAGAGTATTTCTGATGCCATTTAACATGCTGATGTGCAGTAAATCCATCAATGTTGGGTCAGAGGATGCCTTGTATTCCAGACTCAGGTCACCTCTTAGCAGTCTGAAGGATACTGAGTATAGTGACAGAGCTCTGAGTCGGTCCATACAGGACATGTTGTTTAGGCCTTTTATCCTTTTAGTAAGATATTTCTGTGGGCATTCCACTTGTTGCATGTTTGGACAGATACATGCCAAAGGGGCCTTTATACTCAATAATTGACCTAATAAGGGCTGAGTAAAGAGGAACAATGACATCCCTAGACTTAGACACAGTCCCTTTGTTTATAAATTGTGCAATACAGAACTTTCTTACAACAGTAGATACATGTTCGGCAAAAGTTAGGTCACTGTCTGCATAAGTTCCCAATCCTAAATAAGTGTGTCATCTCTAAGGAGTGTATTGTCTATATGGTAGTTTCATGAGGATGCCTGACGTCTCAAAGAATACAATAATGGACATTTTAGCATTTACTTTCAGTCCATGATTTTAGCACCATTTATTTGTTTGAGACAAACGTTCCTGCAGGATGGTAAGTCATTTACAGATTTAATGACTGCTCCTATCTTGCAGTCATCTACAAATTTAGTCAGCCAGAGTGCTTTGGTATTGGCTTTTACTGCAGAGAAATAGATCACAAACAGGAGAAATCCCAACACTAACTACTGGGGGACTGTACTAATGACTGGGTTCTTTGTGAAGGTAGCTAGCTTCCCCTATTTTGATCTCCTGCATCCTATATGGGACCTTATAAACTTGAAACATCTTGGAGAAACTTGCAAAAAAACCTACCATTGGAAATAATATTTTTACTATCATCCAGCAAACCATAAACATTACTCAACTGTAACCAAGAATATTATCATTTGAAAAGTCAGACCATGACACAGTAAAACCCAGGTTACACATATTCCCAATGGCACAACTTCAAGTGACATCACAAAAGGCTATTGTAAAAAAAAACTAAACAAGGCCTTTACAAAATAAACTGGGATCACACCCTAAATAGCCAAAATGATAGCAAGAGAATGCTTCAAACAATTCTAGAACATTCTTGATAAGTTCTTTACCATCCTTGTCACCATAAGATTTAAATTTGTTGGGAGATTCAACAAATAAACCTCAGTGACAGAATTCTAAAATAAACAAACTGCACAAGATAATGAGAGTTTGTTCTCAAAATATATAGGGTTCCATTCAGATTCAAACAACACTAGGCTCAATAGATTAAAAATAAATTCTACAATTAATAAATAAAACCAAGGACTTTTATGAGCTGCAGCTCGCTACCAAATCAGAATATGTTATAGCCATTAAGCGCTTTGGAGTTATGTAAAAATAAACTGAAGTGATTCCCAAGACTGCATCACCCCTAAGGTAAATGGAACACTTTAAACTGCAAGATACTGCCAACATCCTTGTGAGTAAATCTGACACTAATATTAGTAAGCCATTACACTTGGCTGCTTTAGTCCTACAACCCCTAAATACCCCAGCAAACATAACCTAGGTCCAGACAGAGGCAACCTTGTCTAAAATCAAAAACCCTAGACCCATGGGCTTGGATAATATACTCAGTTGTTTTCTCACCACAACTGAGAACAGCAGTGCAGATACTCTACACATTTAATGTCTCTTTGCCTGCTTTGTCTGCACTATAAGGAAACAGACCATGGTGGTCCCTCTCCATAATATGGATCCAGAGCCAGGTACAATAATGCAGCAGCAGGATAACAGTGTGTATGTATTAAAACAGCAGCAGGATAATGGCGTGTAAGTACAATAATGCAGCAGCAGGATAATGGTGTGTAGGTACATTAATGCAGTAGCAGGTTAATGGTGTTTACATACTTTAATGCAGTAGCAGGATAATGGTGTCTTGGCACATTAATGCAGCACCAGGATAATGGTGTAGGTACATTAATAAAGCAATAGGGTAATGGTGTGTAGGCACATTAATGCATCCTCAGGATAATGCTGTGTAGGTACATTAATGTACCAGTAGGATAATGCTGTGTAGGTACATTAATGTAGCAACAGGATAATGGTGTGTAGACATATTAATGCACCCTTAGAATAATGGTGAGTAGGAACAATGCAGCAGCAGAAAAATGGTGTGTAGGCACATTAATGCACCCTCAGGATAATGTTGCGTAGGAACATTTAATATAGCAGCAGGATAATGGTGTGCATGTATACTAATGCAGCTGCAAGATAATGGTGTGTAGGCACATTACTGCAGTAACAGGATAATGGTGTGTAGGTACATTAATGCAGCAGGATAATGGTGTGTAGGTACATTAATGCAGCAGGATTATGGTATCTTGGCACATTAATGCAGCACCAGTAAAGTGGTGAGCCGGTACATTAATGCAGCAGGATAATGGTGTGTAGGTACATTAATACACCAGCAGGATAATGATGTGTTGGCACATTAATGCAGCAGGATAATGGTGTGTAGGCACGTTAATGCAGCAGGAGGATAACGGTGTGTAGCAAGATTACTGTAGCAGCAGGATAGTGGTGCAGCAGGATAGTGGTGCTAGGTACATTACTGCAGCAGCAGGATAATGCTGTGTAGGTACATTAATGCACCAGCAGAATAACAGTGTGTAGGTACATTATTGCAGCAGCAGGATAATGGTGTGTAGGTGCATTACAGCAGCAGGATAACGAGGTGCAGGCACATTAATGCAGCAGCAAGATAACGGTGTGTAGGTACATTACTGCAGTAGCAGCAGGATGATGGTATGTAGGTACATTAATGTAGCAGCAGGATAATGGTGTGTAGGTACATTAATGCACCAGCAGGATAATGGTGTGTAGGTACATTAATGCAGCAGCAGGATAAAGGTGTGTAGGTACAATAATGCAGCAGCAGAATAACAGTGTGTAGGTATATTAATGCAGCACCAGGACAGGATAATGGTGTGCAAGTACATAACTGTAGCAGCAGGATAATGGTGTTTAGGTACATTAATGCAGCAAGTTAATGGTGTGCAGGTACATTAATGCAGCAGCAGGATAATGGTGTGTAGGTACAATAATGCAGCAGTGGGATAAAAATGTGTAGGTACAATAATTCAACAGCAGGATAATGGTGTTTATGTGCAATAATGCAGCAGCAGGATAATGGTGTGCAGGTACATTAATACACCAGCAGGATAATGATGTGTAGGTACAATAATGCAGCCCCAGGATAATGGTGTGTAGGTACATTCATGCTGCAGCAGGATAATGGTGTATAGGTACGTTAATATAGTAGGGGAGCAGGATAATCATGTGTAGGCATATTAATGCACAGCAGGATAATGGTGTGTAGGTACATTAATGCAGCCGCAGGATAATGGTGTGTAGGTATGTTAATGCAGCAGCAGGATAACGGTGTGTAGGTACAATAATGCAGCCCCAGGTAATGGTGTGTAGGTACATTCATGCTGCAGCAGGATAATGGTGTATAGGTACGTTAATATAGTAGGGGAGCAGGATAATCATGTGTAGGCATATTAATGCACAGCAGGATAATGGTGTGTAGGTACATTAATGCAGCCGCAGGATAATGGTGTGTAGGTATGTTAATGCAGCAGCAGGATAACGGTGTGTAGGCACATTAATGCAACAGCATGATAATTGTAAGATTATGCTCAACAGGGTTTTAAGGTTGAAAGCAATTCTGCTACAAATATGTAACATAAATAAGGTATAAAATAAAGCCTCTATTAAACCTTTATTAAAGAAAAGAAGGTTACATAAATGATTTTTGGGACTGTATGATATTTGTATGTATATTTACATATATTTATTTTTGTATATATTTTTATATATTTATACATTCTTGTTTAGTATAGTTCATTTAAGAGCATAGCGTTATGTAACCATTCATTTACTATATATATATATATATATATATATATATATATATATATATATATATATTTTTTTTTTTTCTTTATTATACAGATTTTAGTGCAGCTATTTTAGCATGTGTTTTAGTATTGCTTATCTTGCTGCTTTGAAATTTGAATGAATGAGCATTCATTCGTTTCAGATGAATGATTCAGTTAAGTGTCTGCTACTTGCTAATTTTTTAATTACTTTGAACATTCTTTGATTGGATGAAGTTTTGATAATATGTGTATATATAGTGTGATTCCTTTAGTTTGTACTTGGTCTGAAGAAGCTCTACATCAAAAGTTCTTACCAGTTTTTATTAAACCTGTGGATTGTTTTTATTATTTGAAGACTTCTTGCATGGTTCTTGGATTCCTTCCATGATGAATGATGAATGATTTCATACAGCATTTTTGACTGTTGTGCTTTTATACAGCATTACTGACTTTTGTGCTTATACAGCGACACTGACTTTTGTGCTTTTGCCTCTTGCCTGGATTCTGCCTGGTTCGTTCTGTTGCTTTTGTACATATTTTATTTTTGCCAGTTATTTTTTAGCAATGGAAGATTTACCTCTTGGGCTGCTGGTGATAATAATTATTATAAAATAAAGCTTGCTTAAATGCAGAAACAGAGTTTAGTAATATGTAATCAGCATCCATACTAAATGACTGTGGCTTAGAAAATAAGGAATCTGCTGAATGGACATTTTTCCCTTACAGATTTAAAAACAGGATGTATGCAAGAGCAAAAATGCAAAATCTGCTTTTAAAGAACACTGTGACAATGTGTTTTCCTTAAAAAACATGTTTTTCTGCATATAAAAAGAATGGGCAACAGGACATCAGCATTGGCACAAGAACAGATGTTCTTATTCAAAGATCCAAATAGAATACAGGATGTTCACACTGTCAGAAAAGCTGGCCTCTTATAAATTCAGCAAAAATGTGACAAGACATTGTTAAACAAGGACGCTTAAAAATATTATTAAGTCAGCATTTGCGTCATCATCTGCAACAATTAGTATTGTTTCTACAGGATGAGCAATTCTCCAAAATAGAATACCAAGAGGAAAGGTATATGCATGTGCATGACTAAAATTGTATATAAAGATCTGTATTAATTCAGTTATGTTAGGGGTATTGGTAGGGACACATTTGTCCTGAGGTAAAATGTTATATCTCTCACATCATCTGTACTATATGAGAAGTAAAGTGGAACAGTACTTTAAGCTGTAACAGAAGTATGTATGGTTTATTATAAAAGTTATTGGTTACTGCTCTTAAAGACAGGTGCTGCAAAGTATATTCTCTCATCAGTGTATATTCTGCAAGTTTCTGTATGCAACAGACTGTGAATGCAAATATAACCAGACTTTGATTTCAGCAGAATCCAGCCAGCAAGACTGAGTGTCTTAAGAAGACTTCAAATCCATCACAATAAGCAGCATAATATAATTTTTCACTGGCAAGCTAGCCTGCATTTGAACCAAAAATCTGCATTCAAACACAGGGGGAGTGATGGTAAGCCATGCAGAGGGTCACTTCAGTCAAATTGCAGTAGCTAACATTTGTACATATGTGTAAATCCTAAACAGAAGTATTCCAGTTTATGCAGCTTGCAGTAGTAAAGTTTTTAGACGTCTACATCCGGAGTGAGACTGAAGTTCAAGTTGCAGTGCCATAAATTCTCCAAGAAAAGGTGGATATCTACTTTGTACAGCAGTCTGCTGCCTGTTGTGCTTCACCAGCTTCTCAAGTGACTCTGAAAAATTTCCAGCCATCAGCAACAGCAGCCTGATTACCTGTTTTCTTGCTAACTGGTAAGACTTTTTTCTGTGTCACATTTTTAGTATGGATGCTATTAGACAGTGTGCATATTATTAGACAGTTTGGATGTTATTAGACAGTATGGATATTAGTAGACATAATTCATACAGGAGTAAACCAAGCTTTAGTAAATTGCAATGTTGGTATACACCACACATTAGTAAATGTAAAACCTTATTAGGGCAGGTTGATATTAAGGCATTATGCAAATGTATTACAATATTTGACTGTTATCTCAAAGCAAACCATGTGGGGTATGACAAATGTTTATTGTGTGATTCAACAAAAACTGCATTTTCTGTATTATGCCATAAATAAGTATTGCATCATATTGCTAAAAAATAGATTGTGAAGACAGATCTGTTCATGATAAAGAATTAACTAAGGGTAAAGTGTTTCTATTATATTCAGATGTTGAACAGTTATGGCCTGTCACCACATGTGAGTCAAATCAGTTACTGATAGAACCTCTAGTACATTTTTTTACAAAAGAATGTAATAAACTTTTAAAAGGCAGACACAATGAGTTCAGGAAGCTTAGACAAATTATACATACATCTTTTCAAAAGTGCATAGGAGTTTCAAATTCAGCAGAACAGCTTACTAAAGAATGTCAGAAAGAACCATTCAACATTACAGGAAATTCTTAAACAGCAGTTGCAGGATAAAGGAAATAAATTAGCTGAACTGACAGAGACTGGGGACTTCCTGCATACACAGCTAATCTGTGCAAAATAAATATATTTTATAATATGTTTGTGTTTTGAAAATGGTTAAGCATACATGCTAAGATCTGATGTACGGACAAATTATTCTTAAATGTTTTACTTTCATTCAGTTAAAGCAAGACATTTATCAGTAGTACAGTAAAATAGACCATATCACTGCTATTCTAATAGCATAGTCAAAAGGTACACAACAGTTTTAGCGTATAAAATATTAAATAAAAATAGTTACACTAAACTGTTCTAGTGCATAAAATTAAATGAAAATAGTTAATAATAAGAGTAAAGATTTAAAGTCACAAGACTGAAATACTTAAATAAAGATACAAGACTGACATGCATGTTTTTTTTCTTTTCATCTAGAGTACATTTGTTTACAATGCACAAAAGCAAAAGGCAGACAGCAGCAAATATAAATAATGTAAATATAAACATGTTAGTTAAGCTAATATCTATTTTGTTTTTTTTTTACAATTTTTATATAATTGTATAGTAACACCACACCAAACAGTTAAATTTCTGAATTTTAAAAAGAAATAAAATCACAGATGGTATTAGTCAAACAGTCTTTGTAAAATGAATGGCAGGGCAGTTAAATAAATAAATAAATAAATAATACTGAAATCCATGTAAGCTAATTATAAAATAATGTCTGTTTATGTAGTATAAATGCATAGTTATGCAAATCACAAATACTTATTAACTGAAAAGCAAGTGACCTCAGACCATCCTAGACTAGATGAATAGTTACAGGAAATGTTGGAAAGATAAGATAAGCAACAAGACTGATTGCCAGACAAGTAGCTTGAGTTTTTCTAAAGCATCATTGTTATTAAAACATAATTGTTAAAATGTTTACAGGCAACACTATTTGGTCTTCTTGTGTCTTTCGGCCTTTCCCGGTTAGAGGTCGCCACAGCAGAACTCTGGTCCGCTAATGATTGGTAGTGGATTTTTATGTACCGGGTTACCAGCCCTGACGCACAACCTTCAACTAAGGCATGCCCCATTCACTTATGCCTCCACACAGAAGATGCTCTAGCTGAGAATCGAACGGGACAACATCTTGCTATGAGGCGACAACGCTACCACAGCACCACCACCGCAGTCAGGCAACACTATTTGGTAATTGTAATAAAATGTCACAATTGTGCATAGATGTCACTGATAATCTGCAAGTAAATGTTAAAAGAAAAAAAAAACTCAGTTGCATTAAGTACAGCCAGCAAATGGTCTATAGTATACATGTAGTTCAAATCAATTGTGCAGGAGGGTGTAAATACCTACTAGTGGTAATAAACAGCAAAAGCTTTATAAAAATTATCAAATCAGACAGGGGTCTATAGTTTGGTAGGCTAGTGGAGCAGATGTGTGGCCAAAGTATTGGGCTGGTGTACATTCTAAAGCAAATAAACAATACTGCAATATACTACAGGGGAGGGGCACTCTCAGTTTTACACTGACTGTATAAGCAGTACTGCACAAGGGTCTAAAATAAAGCTACAGGAAGAAATAGCTCATTCCTTCTTGACAATACTTTTTAGGGGGGAGGAAAAAAAACAGGTATTAGTGTATTAGAAATACTGGTAAACTGGATTAAACCTGACAGGATAAGATATTTTACAAGTTGTTAATAATGGTTATTATTGTATTGTTTAGTATTAAATTGTATTTACAACCTGTTAAACTGTAAAGCTATACAAGAGATGGTTTAAAAAATAAGAGATGGCTTAAAATTGCTTTATTACAGCTATACAAGAGAGAGTAAAGATATGTAAAAAATTGAACAAGACTGGTCACTATTCACTATTTTAATATGTTTTTGGCAAAACAATGTTGGTATAAAAAGCATGAATGTTTCTAATTGCTGAGTATGTAGTTTAAAATAACAGGACATATGCATTTGGTGCCAATTCCACTAGATATTTCTAAAGAGACATAAACATTTTCCAAGATTTTGCTTAATATTAATGTTATTAAATGTGTAAGATTAGACTAAATGTACTTTATAGTCTTTGCATGTACAAATGCAGAATATTTCAGTACAAATGATAGTCTTTGTATGTACAAATGCAGAAGAATTCAGTACAAATGAAATTAATGTCTAGTAATAAATATGTGTGAAAAACCATGTTTTAAAAAAAATGGGTCCAGGGTACCTAGTAGATTGAAATGCATATAAAGCAAACAGTCTGTGTAAATACATACTGTACAGGATACATTGTAATAAGTTCAAAAGTAATTTGTCAAGTTGTAATATCACTGGTTTTACCCCAGTTAGAGGAAAATTATATTAAAATATTGTATTCATACAGCTAATGGACTAATATGTACATAGCATTATTTATAGGTTCATAGGTTCATAGGTAGATACTAGGCTATCTGCCCTAGGGCATTTATAAGCCTAGCCAGAGTGTATTTGGCTTTCGCATCCCTATTAGATTAGCCTACTGTGCCTCTGTAAAGTAGGTCACAGATGGTACCCTTTTAAGATTAGTTTACTGTGCTTCTGTCAAGCAGGGACACAGAAGAGATCCCAGGGGTGAATTTGCGATTTCCCATCCACATGTCCAGATTTCGCTTGAAGAGGGTCAGTGAGGCGCTATGTCTAACATGAATTGGGATTCTATTCCAGTGTGAGGGGAGCCTCTGGGAAATGAATCTGTCCCTCCAGCATGTCCTATTTATTTTTGTGCTGTGGTTTAGGTCCCTGGAGCGTGTAGCTCTAAGGGACTTGGATTTTTTGAGGTGGAGCATGTCCATTAATTCTGAGTTTGACATGGCTTTGTACGTCAGGCATAGATCGCCTCTGAGTAGACGGTAAGCAACTGAGTAGAGCTGGAGTTTCTTTAGTCGAGCTGCATAGGACATCTGTTTGTGGTCCATGATCCTCTTGGTGAGGTACTTTTGGGGTCTCTCCAGTTGCTGCAGGTGTCGGGTAAGGTACATCCCAAAGGGGGCATTGTATTCAATTATGGGCCTGATGAGTGACGAGTAGAGGGGCACAATGACCTCTCTTGATCTAGATGTGAACCCTTTCATGATAAGGTGGGCTATATAGAAGGTCTTTCTAACCACTTTGGCAATGTGATTATCAAAGGAGAGATTACTATCTATGTTGGTCCCCAAATCTCTAATTACTTCTTCCGTACTTAATGGATTACCAAATATGTGGTAATTTGTGGGCACCTTGTTTTTCCCAAAGGGGATGACTATGCACTTTTTAGCATTAGCTTGAGGCCGTGGCTCTGGCACCAAGCATCCATCTCTGTGAGACCCTTTTGGAGGATGCTTGTGTCAGCTGGAGATTCGATTATGGCCCCCAGTTTGCAGTCATCTGCAAACTTCGTCATCCATAGTCCCCCCATGTTAGCCTGAACCTCAGAGAAGTATATACTGAACAAGAGAGGTCCCAAAACTGAGCCCTGTGGGACGCCACTTGTAACTGGTTTGGATTCGGACTCCAAAAAACATGGCACCTGCGATTCTGACCATGTGGGTTCTATCTCTGAGCCAGTTTGCAACCCATCTTGTTATATAGGGGTTGATATTTAAGCTGGTAAGCTTATTTATGATGCCCGAGTGGGGTATTGTGTTGAAGGCTTTTGCAAGGTCCAGGTAGGCTGTGTGGACTACCTTGCCCTCATCTATGGCTTTGGTAACTGTTTCAAAGAAATCAACTAGGTTTAAGAGGCAAGGTCTGCCCTTAACAAAGCCAAATTGGGTAGGGTCCAGTGTCTGGAGGCTCCCAATGTCTTTGTTTATGAGTTCCATGATAATATGCTCCATAGCTTTACAGACCAGACTAGTCAGGCTTATAGGGCGATAGTTTCCGGGGTCCGTTGTAGCACCACCTTTGTGGAGTGGGACCACTGTAGCTGTACACCATTCTTTAGGTACATATCCTGTAGTAAGGCTAAGTTTGAACAGTGACTTAACGTGAGGGTTCAGTTCTTCTTGGAGCTCATGTAAGACACAGCCTGGGACACCGTCCGGTCCCATAGATGCTGTGTTTTTTGCTTTGGAGAGGGCAGCTTTCACCTGTGCATCTGTGATGTCAGGGAGGGTACATTCAGTTGGGATAGGCATTTGCTCCTTTGGGGGGGAAGGGAGGGGGAAGTTTGTGCTGAATCTGTCTGCCAGGATGTTGGCTATGTCTGTAGGTTCGGTATATTTTGTACCGTTATGCAACAATTCAGAGCATATCTGGGAGTTTCCGCCCATGTTCCTGATATAACTAAAGAAGGCCTTGTGATTATCTTTAGTGTCTACAGCAATTTTTCTTTCAAAGCTGGCCTTTGATGATTTTATGAGGGATCAAAGTTTCTTGCTAATACTGATCAGAAATGCCTTCCCTTTTTGGGATTTTGCTCTGTCATGTAGTAGCTTCTTACTTCTGTTGTATAGCTTATTTATGGCCGGGGTCCACCAGACCGGTCTCCTGTTTTTGGAGGAGTGCGTCTTGGTTTTATTTGGGATAGCACAATCCATGCATTCCTGCAGGTGCTCATAGAATGCATTTGTAAAGGATTCTGCGGATTGGGCTGTATTATCCTCTGGCCCAGGGGCTTTGAAGGATTCCACCTCAGTCTTGAGAAGTGCAAAGTTGGCTTTTGAGAAATTCTTTACAGTGATTTCCTTGGCTGGGGTTGAGGACGGGATATGGATGTCCAGGGAAATTTGTTTATGGTCTGATCTTACCAATGAGGGGTTTACCTCTGGTGTGGAACATAGAGTCCCCATGTTGGTGATGACCAGGTCCAATATGTTGTTCCCTCTTGTGGAAGTGGTGACCAGTTGTTCCATTGCGTTAGAGTTTATAAATTCAAGGAACCATTGGGCGAGGGTGTTTCGGCTTGAGTAGTTTTCCCAGTCAATGTTTGGGTAGTTGAAGTCACCCAATAACATAGTGTTTGGAGAGACCTTCATATTCTCCAGTGTTCTCAGGAATGCCAATTGGGGTTCCTGTAATAGGGAGGGTGTTCTGTAGCAGGCTACAAACTGAAAGGCAGTTTTGCACACTGTTAGTTGCACATGGATGGTTTCCGATGCTTCGTGCAGTACCACTAACCTGGAGGTTTTGGTAGTTCTTTGGTAGTTCTTTAGTGCGTAAATCATGTTTTTTTTTAATCCTTAAGTATTAAATATACTGAAATAATTGCATTGAAATATTTATTATCTAAGCCCAGTTCAGTATTTTACCAAGATGTTAATGGGCAAGTTCATAGACATTAACACAATATTATGGTTAAAATGACATTGAAACTGTACATTTTCAGCAGTGTATACTTGCCTGCAATAGCACATAGTTCTTGTCTCTTATAGTTAATTCAACAGTTACAAAGAGTTAATGCAACAGTTCTAAGTAATAAATTAAATTTTGCAATTGCAAAAGAATAAATTAATCAAGTTAAAAAATAAAATGAAAGCAGACACAGCCCATAATTAATTAAATATTTTCACAGAATGGTCTGCAAAAGAAAAAGTTGCTAAATACATTCAGTTTTGGTAGTAATACTTGTATATTATTGTATTAACTATGTAAAATTGCATTTTGACTTGTATCAAAAGAAGACTAAAGGTTTTGTTTCTTAATGTGTTTTCTATATAATGTGATCAAAAATACATATCACTATAAAGTGTTTTAAGTACATTAAAATAAGAGGGAATTGTAAGATTATGCTCAACAGGGTTTTAAGGTTGAAAGTAATTCTGTTACAAATATATAAATAAGGTATAAAATAAAGCTTGCTTAAATGCAGAAACAGAGTTTAGTTATATATGTGATCAGCATCCATACTAAATGACTGTGGCCTGGAAAATAAGGAATCTGCTGAATGGACATTTTTCCCTTACAGACTTAAAAACAGGATGTATGCAAGAGCAAAAATGCAAAATCTGATTTTAAAGAACACTGTGACAATGTGTTTTCCTTAAAAACATGTTTTTCTGCATATAAAAAGAATGGGCAACAGGACATCAGCATTGGCACAAGAACAGATGTTCAAATACAAAGATCCAAATAGAATACAGGATGTTCACACTGTCAGAAAAGCTGGCCTCTTATAAATTCAGCAAAAATGTGACAAGACATTGTTAAACAAGGAAGCTTAAAAATATTATTAAGTCAGCATTTGCGTCATCATCTGCAACAATTAGTATTGTTTCTACAGGATGAACAATTCCCCAAAATAGAATACCAAGAGGAAATGTATATGTATGTGCATGACTAAAATTGTATATAAAGATCTGTATTAATCCAGTTATGTTAGGGGTATTGGTAGGGACACGTTTGTCCTGAGGTAAATGTTATATCTCTCACATCATCTGTACTATATGAGAAGTAAAGTGGAACAGTACTATGTGTGGTTTATTATAAAAGTTATTGGCTACTGCTTTTAAAGATAGGTGCTGCAAAGTATATTCTCTCATCAGTGTATATTCTGCAAGTTTCTGTATGCAACAGACTGTGAATGCAAATATAACCAGACTTTAATTTCAGCAGAATCCAGCCAGCAAATCTAAGTATCTTAAGAAGACTTCAAATCCATCACAGTAAGCAGCATAATATAATTTTTCAATAATGGTGTGTAGATACATTAATGCAGCAGCGAGATAATGGTGTATAGGCACATTAATGTAACTGGAAGATAATGCTGTGTAGGTACATTACTAAAGCCACAACACAATGTTGTGTAGGCACCTTAATGCAGCAGGTGGATAATGGTTTATAGGTAGATTAATGCAACAGCAGGATAACAGTGTGTGTAGGTACATTACTGCATCCCCAAGATAATGGTGTGTAGGTACATTACTTCAGCAGCAGGATAATGGTGCATATGTACATTCATGCAACAGTATAATGGTATGTAGGTACAATAATGCAGCAGCAGGATAATGGTGTGTAGGTACAATAATGCAGCAGCAGGATAATGGTGTGTAGGTACATTAATGCAGCAGGATAATGGTGTGTAGGTACATTAATGCAGCAGCAGGATAATGGTTTGTAGGCACATTACTGCAGCCTCAGGATAATGGTGTGTATGTACATTAACGCAGCAGCAGGATAATGGTGTTCAGGCACATTACTGCAGCAGCAGGATAATGGTGTGTAGGTACATTACTGCAGCAGCAGGATGATGGAGTGTAGTCCCATTAATGCAGCAGCAGGATAATGGTGTGTAGGTACATTAATGCACCAGCAGCATAATGGTGTATAGGTACAATAATGCAGCAGCAAGATAACCATCTGTTGGCACATTACTGCAGCAGGATAATGGTGTGTAGGTACATTAATGCAGCAGGATAATGATGTGTAGGTACATTGATGCAGCAGCAGGATAATGGTGTGTAGGTGCACTAATGCACCAGCAGAATAATGGTATGTAGGTACAATAATGCAGCAGCAGCAGGATAAAGGTCGCTAGGCACATTAATGCACCAGCAGGATAGTGGTGTCTAGCTACAATAATGCAGCAGCAGGATAACAGTGTGTAGGCACATTAATGCAGCAGCAGGACAGGATAATGGTGTGCAGGTACATGACTGCAGCAGCAGGATAATGGTGTGTAGGTACATTAATGCAGCAGCAAAATAATGGTGTGTAGGTACATTACTGTAGCAGCAGGATAATGGTGTGTTGGTACATTAATACAGCAGCAGGATAATGGTGTGTAGGTACAATAATGCAGCAGCAGGATAATGACGTGTAGGTACAATAATGCAGCAGCAGTTTAATGATGTGTAGGTGCAATAATGCAGCCCCAAGATAATGGTGTGTAGGCATGTTAATGCAGCAGCAGGATAACAGTGTGTAGGTACATTAATATAGCAGCAGGATAATGGTGTGTACGTACATTAATGCAGCAGCAGGATTATGGTGTGTAGGCACATTAATGCACCAGCAGGATAGTGGTGTCTAGCTACAATAATGCAGCAGCAGGATAACAGTGTGTAGGCACATTAATGCAGCAGCAGGACAGGATAATGGTGTGCAGGTACATGACTGCAGCAGCAGGATAATGGTGTGTAGGTACATTAATGCAGCAGCAAAATAATGGTGTGTAGGTACATTACTGTAGCAGCAGGATAATGGTGTGTTGGTACATTAATACAGCAGCAGGATAATGGTGTGTAGGTACAATAATGCAGCAGCAGGATAACGGTGTGTAGGTAATTTAATGCAGCAGCAGGACAGGATAATGGTGTGCAGGTACATGACTGCAGCAGAAGGATAATGGTGTGTAGGTACTATAATGCAGTCCCAGGATAATGGTGTGTAGGTACATTCATGCTGCAGCACGATGATGGTGTATAGGTACATTAATATAGTAGGGTAGCAGGATAATTGTGTGTAGAAACGTTAATGCATAGCAGGATAATGGTGTGGAGGTACATTATTGCACCAGCATAATGATGTTTAGGCACATTAATGCAGTCACAACATAATGTTGTGTAGGCACCTTAATGCAGCAGCTGGGCAATGGTGTATAGGTTGATTAATGCAACAGCAGGATAATAGTGTGTGTAGGTACATTAATTCAGCAGTAGGATAATGGTGTGCAGGCACATTAATGCAGCAGCAGGATAACGGTCTGCAGATATATTACTGCAGCAGCAGGATAATGGTGCCTAGGCACCTTAATGCAGCCGCAACATATAATGTTGTGTAGGAGCATTAATGCACCAACAGGACAATGTTGTGTAGGCACATTAATGCAGTAACAGGATAATGTTGCATATGTACGTTCATGCAACAGAATAATGGTATGTAGGTACAATAATGCAGCAGCAGGATAATGGTGTGTAGGTACAATAATGTAGCATCAAGATAATGGTGTGTAGGTACACTGATGCAGCAGGATAATGGTGTGTAGGTACATTAATGCAGCAGCAGGATAATGGTGTGTAGGTACATTACTGCAGCAGCAGGATAATGGTGTGTATGTACATTAACGCAGCAGCAGGATAATGCTGTGCAGGCACATTATTGCATCAGCAGGATAATGGTCTGTATGTACATTAATACAGCAGCAGGATAACAGCGTGTAGGCAGATTACTGCAGTAGCAGGATAATGGTCTGTATGTACATTAATGCAGCAGCAGGATAATGGTGTGCAGGCACATTACTGCAGCAGCAGGATAATGGTGTGCAGGTACATTAATGCAGCAGCAGGATAATGGTGTGTAGGTACATTACTGCAGCAGCAGGATAATGGTGTGTAGGTACATTAATGCAGCAGCAGGATAATGGTGTGTAGGCACATTAATGCAGCAGCAGGATAATGGTGTGTAGGTACATTAATGCAGCAGCAGGATGATGCTATGCAGGTACATTACTGCAGCAACAGGATAATGGTGTGTAGGTACATTAATACAGCAGCAGGATAATGGTGTGTAGGTACATTAATGCAGCAGCAGGATAATGGTGTGTAGGCACATTAATGCAGCAGCAGGATAATGGTGTGTAGGTACATTAATGCAGCAGCAGGATAATGGTGTGTAGGTACATTACTGCAGCAGCAGGATAATGATTAATGCAGCAGCAGAATAATGGTGTGTAGGTACATTACTGCAGCAGCAGGATAATGGTGTGTAGGTACATTACTGTAACAGCAGGATAACAGTCTGTAGGCACATTAATGCAGCAGCAGGATAATGGTGTGTAGGTACAATAATGCAGCAGCAGGATAACGGTATGTAGGTACATTAATGCAACAGCAGTATAATGGTGTCTAGGTACATTAATACAGCAGCAGGATATGGGGTGTAGGCAAATTAATTCAGCAGCCGGATAATGGTGTGTAGGCAAATTACTGCAGCTGGAGGATAATGGTGTGTAGGTACAGTAATACAGCAGCAGGATAATGGTGTGTAGGTACATTAATGTAACAGCAGGATAATGGTGTGTATGTACATTAATGCAGCACCAGCATAACGGTGTATATGTACATTAATGCAGCAGCAGGATAATGGTGTGTAGGTACAATAATGCAGCAGCAGGATAACGGTGTGTAGGTACATTAATGCAACAGCAGGATAATGGTGTGTATGTACATTAATGCAGCAGCAGGATAATGGTGTGTAGGTACATTAATGCATCATCAAGATAATGATGTGTAGGTACAATAATGCAGCCCCAGGATAATGGTGTGTAGGCATGTTAATGCAGCAGCAGGATAACGGTGTGTAGGTACATTAATGCAGCAGCAGAATAATGGTGTGTAGGTACATTACTGCAGCAGCAGGATAATGGTGTGTAGGTACATTAATGCAGCAGCAGGATAACGGTGTGTAGGTACATTAATGCAGCAGCAGGATAACAGTGTGTAGGTACACTAATGCAACAGCAGGTAATGGTTTGTATGTACATTAATGCAGCACCAGGATAACGGTGCATATGTACATTAATGCAGCAGCAGGATAATGGTGTGTAGGAACATTAATACAGCAGCAGGATAATGGTGTGTAGGTGCAATAATGCAGCAGCAGGATAACGGTGTGTAGGTACATTAATGCAACAGCAGGATAATGGTGTGTATGTACATTAATGCAGCAGCAGGATAATGGTGTGTAGGTACATTAATGCATCAGCAGGATAATGATGTGTAAGTACAATAATGCAGCCCCAGGTAATGGTGTGTAGGCATGTTAATGCAACAGCAGGATAAAGGTGTGCAGGTACATTAATGCAGCAGCAGAATAATGGTGTGTAGATACATTAATGCAGCAGTGAGATAATGGTGTGTAGGTGCATTCATGCTGCAGCAGGATAATGGTTTATAGGTACACTAATATAGTAGGGGAGCAGGATAATCGTGTGTAGGCACATTAATGCAGCAGCAGGATAATGGTGTGTAGGCATGTTAATGCAGCAGCAGGATAACGGTGTGTAGGTACATGAATGCAGCAGCAGGATAATGATGTGTAGGTACACTAATGCATCAGCAGGATAATGGTGTGTAGGCACATTAATACAGCAGCAGGAAAATGTCGGGTAGGTACAATAATGCAGCAGCAGGATAATGGCGTGTAGGTACAATAATGCAGCAGCAGGATAACGTCTTGTAGGTACATTAATGCAGCAGCAGGATAATGGTGTGTAGGTACATTAATGTAGCAGGATAATGGTGTGTAGGTACATTAATGCAGCAGCAGGATAATGGTGTGCAGGTACATTAATGTAGCAGCAGGATAATGGTGTGTAGGTACATTACTGCAGCAGCAGGATAATGATTAATGCAGCAGCAGGATAATGGTGTGTAGGTACATTACTGCAGCAGCAGGATAATGATTAATGCAGCAGCAGGATAATGGTGTGTAGGTACATTACTGCAGCAGCAGGATAATGGTGTGTAGGTACATTACTGTAACAGCAGGATAACAGTCTGTAGGCACATTAATGCAGCAGCAGGATAATGGTGTGTAGGTACAATAATGCAGCAGCAGGATAATGGTGTGTAGGTACAATAATGCAGCAGAAGGATAATGGTGTGTAGGTACATTACTGCAGCAGCAGGATAATGGTGTATAGGTACATTACTGTAACAGCAGGATAACAGTCTGTAGGCACATTAATGCAGCAGCAGGATAATGGTGTGTAGGTACAATAATGCAGCAGCAGGATAACGGTATGTAGGTACATCAATGCAACAGCAGTATAATGGTGTCTAGGTACATTAATACAGCAGCAGGATATGGGGTGTAGGCAAATTAATTCAGCAGCCGGATAATGGTGTGTAGGCAAATTACTGCAGCTGGAGGATAATGGTGTGTAGGTACATTAATACAGCAGCAGGATAATGGTGTGTAGGTACATTAATGCAGCAGCAGGATAATGGTGTGTAGGCACATTAATACAGCAGCAGGATAATGGTGTGTAGGTGCAATAATGCAGCAGCAGGATAACGGTGTGTAGGTACATTAATGCAACAGCAGGATAATGGTGTGTATGTACATTAATGCAGCAGCAGGATAATGGTGTGTAGGTACATTAATGCAGCAGCAGGATAACGTCTTGTAGGTACATTAATGCAGCAGCAGGATAATGGTGTGTAGGTACATTAATGCAGCAGGATAATGGTGTGTAGGTACATTAATGCAGCAGCAGGATAATGGTGTGCAGGTACATTAATGCAGCAGCAGGATAATGGTGTGTAGGTACATTACTGCAGCAGCAGGATAATGATTAATGCAGCAGCAGGATAATGGTGTGTAGGTACATTACTGCAGCAGCAGGATAATGATTAATGCAGCAGCAGGATAATGGTGTGTAGGTACATTACTGTAACAGCAGGATAACAGTCTGTAGGCACATTAATGCAGCAGCAGGATAATGGTGTGTAGGTACATTAATGCAGCAGCAGGATAATGGTGTGTAGGTACATTAATGCAGCAGCAGGATAATGGTGTGTAGGCACATTAATGCAGCAGCAGGATAATGGTGTGTAGGTACATTAATGCAGCAGCAGGATAATGGTGTGTAGGTACATTACTGCAGCAGCAGGATAATGGTGTGTAGGTACATTACTGTAACAGCAGAATAACAGTCTGTAGGCACATTAATGCAGCAGCAGGATAATGGTGTGTAGGTACAATAATGCAGCAGCAGGATAACGGTATGTAGGTACATCAATGCAACAGCAGTATAATGGTGTCTAGGTACATTAATACAGCAGCAGGATATGGGGTGTAGGCAAATTAATTCAGCAGCCGGATAATGGTGTGTAGGCAAATTACTGCAGCTGGAGGATAATGGTGTGTAGGTACATTAATACAGCAGCAGGATAATGGTGTGTAGGTACATTAATGCAACAGTAGGATAATGGTGTGTATGTACATTAATGCAGCACCAGCATAATGGTGTATATGTACATTAATGCAGCAGCAGGATAATGGTGTGTAGGTGCAATAATGCAGCAGCAGGATAACGGTGTGTAGGTACATTAATGCAACAGCAGGATAATGGTGTGTATGTACATTAATGCAGCAGCAGGATAATGGTGTGTAGGTACATTAATTCATCATCAAGATAATGATGTGTAGGTACAATAATGCAGCCCCAGGATAATGGTGTGTAGGCATGTTAATGCAGCAGCAGGATAACGGTGTGCAGGTACATTAATGCAGCAGCAGAATAATGGTGTGTAGGTACATTACTGCAGCAGCAGGATAATGGTGTGTAGGTACAATAATGCAGCAGCAGGATAACAGTGTGTAGGTACAATAATGCAGCAGCAGGATAACAGTGTGTAGGTACACTAATGCAACAGCAGGTAATGGTTTGTATGTACATTAATGCAGCACCAGGACAACGGTGCATATGTACATTAATGCAGCAGCAGGATAATGGTGTGTAGGAACATTAATACAGCAGCAGGATAATGGTGTGTAGGTGCAATAATGCAGCAGCAGGATAACGGTGTGTAGGTACATTAATGCAACAGCAGGATAATGGTGTGTATGTACATTAATGCAGCAGCAGGATAATGGTGTGTAGGTACATTAATACATCAGCAGGATAATGATGTGTAAGTACAATAATGCAGCCCCAGGTAATGGTGTGTAGGCATGTTAATGCAACAGCAGGATAAAGGTGTGCAGGTACATTAATGCAGCAGCAGAATAATGGTGTGTAGATACATTAATGCAGCAGTGAGATAATGGTGTGTAGGTGCATTCATGCTGCAGCAGGATAATGGTTTATAGGTACACTAATGTAGTAGGGGAGCAGGATAATCATGTGTAGGCACATTAATGCAGCAGCAGGATAATGGTGTGTAGGCATGTTAATGCAGCAGCAGGATAACGGTGTGTAGGTACATGAATGCAGCAGCAGGATAATGATGTGTAGGTACACTAATGCATCAGCAGGATAATGGTGTGTAGGCACATTAATACAGCAGCAGGAAAATGTCGGGTAGGTACAATAATGCAGCAGCAGGATAACGTCTTGTAGGTACATTAATGCAGCAGCAGGATAATGGTGTGCAGGTACATTAATGTAGCAGGATAATGGTGTGTAGGTACATTAATGCAGCAGCAGGATAATGGTGTGTAAGTACATTACTGCAGCCACAACATAATGTTGTGTAGGCACCTTAATGCAGCAGCTGGATAATGGTTTATAGGTAGATTAATGTAACAGCAGGATAACAGTGTGTGTAGGTACATTACTGCATCCCCAGGATAATGGTGTGTAGGTACATTACTGCAGCAGCAGGATAATGGTGTGTAGGTACATTAATGCAGCAGGATAATGGTGTGTAGGTACATTAATGCATCAGCAGGATAATGATTTGTAGGTACAATAATGCAGCCCCAGGATAATGATGTGCAGGCATGTTAATGCAGCAGCAGGATAACGGTGTGAAGGTACATTAATGCAGCAGCAAGATAATGGTGTGTAGATACATTAATGCATCAGCGAGATAATGATGTGTAGGTGCATTCATGCTGTAGCGGGATAACGGTGTATAGGTACATTAATGTAGTAGGGGAGCAGGATAATCGTGTGTAGGCACATTAATGCAGCAGCAGGATAATGGTGTGTAAGCATGTTAATGCAGCAGCAGAATAACAGTGTGTAGGTACAATAATGCAGGAGCAGGATAATGGTGTGTAGGTACATTAATGCAGTAGCAAGATGATGCTGTGTAGGTACATTAATGTAGCAGCAGGATAATGGTGTGTAGGTACATTAATGCAGTAGCAGGATAGAGGTGTGTAGGTACAATAATGCAGCAGCAGGATAACTGTGTGTAGGTACATTAATGCAACAGCAGGATAATGGTGTGTAGGTACATTAATGCATCAGCAGGATAATGATGTGTAGGTACAATAATGCAGCCCCAGGATAATGGTGTGTAGGTACAATAATGCAGCAACCGGATAACGGTGTGTAGGTACATTAATACAGCAGCAGGATAATGGTGTGTAGGTACAATAATGCAGCAGCAGGATAATGACGTGTAGGTACAATAATGCAGCAGCAGTTTAATGATGTGTAGGTACAATAATGCAGCTCCAGGATAATGGTGTGTAGGCATGTTAATGCAGCAGCAGGATAACGGTGTGTAGGTACATTAATATAGCAGCAGGATAATGGTGTGTACGTACATTAATGCAGCAGCAGGATTATGGTGTGTAGGCACATTAATACAGCAGAAGGTTAATGGTGTGTACGTACAATAATGCAGCAGCAGGATAATGGCGTGTAGGTACAATAATGCAACAGCAGGATAATGGTGTGCAGGTACATTACTGCAGCAACAGGATAATGGTATGTAGGTACATTAATGCAGCAGGGTAATGGTGTGTAGGTACATTAATGCAGCAGCAGGATAATGGTGTGTAGGTACATTAATGCAGCAGCAGGATAATGGTGTGTAGGTACATTAATGCAGCAGCAGGATAATGGTGTGTAGGTACATTAATGCAGCAGTAGGATAATGGTATGTAGGTACATTAATGCAGCAGGATAATGGTGTGTAGGTACATTAATGCAGTAGCAGGATAATGGTGTGTAGGCACATTACTGCAGCAGCAGGATAATGGTGTGTAGGTACATTAATGCAGCAGCAGGATAATGGTGTGTAGGTACATTAATGCAGCAGGATAATGGTGTGTAGGTACATTAATGCAGCAGGATAATGGTGTGTAGGTACATTAATGCAGCAGGATAATGGTGTGTGGGGACATTAATGCAGCAGGATAATGGTGTGTAGGTACATTAATGCAGCAGCAGGATAATGGTGTGTAGGTACATTAATGCAGCAGGATAATGGTGTGTAGGTACATTAATGCAGCAGGATAATGGTGTGTGGGTACATTAATGCAGCAGCAGGATAATGGTGTGTAGGTACATTAATGCAGCAGGATATTGGTGTGTAGGTACATTAATGCAGCAGGATAATGGTGTGTAGGTACATTAATGCAGCAGGATAATGGTGTGTAGGCACATTAATGCAGCAGGATAATGGTGTGTAGGTACATTAATGCAGCAGCAGGATAATGATGTGTAGGTACATTAATGCAGCAGGATAATGGTGTGTGGGTACATTAATGCAGCAGGATAATGGTGTGTGGGGACATTACTGCAGCAGGATAATGGTGTGTGGGTACATTAATGCAGCAGCAGGATAATGATGTGTAGGTACATTAATGCAGCAGGATATTGGTGTGTAGGTACATTAATGCAGCAGGATAATGGTGTGTAGGTTCATTAATGCAGCAGGATAATGGTGTGTAGGTACATTAATGCATCAGCAGGATAATGATGTGTAGGTGCATTACAGTAGCAGCAGGATAATGGTGTGTTAATGAAAGGTATAGCCCACATTTACACTCACGGAAGCCATACAAAACATTCAAAAACAGTTTTGTATGCATCTGGATTTGAACCATGAGACCACTGCAAGAAGAAATACAGACCTTAGTATTATATGAACATACCATCTAGGAAGTCCTAATTCACAATGTTCCCATGTGACATCAGATTGCAGAGCAGAAGAATGAATGTATTGCTCTTCATTCCCCTCCTGAAATCTGTATGCCATGCATTCACCTCTTCAGCTTCTTGAAAAGTAGATTAACTGGACTATATATAGCTAAACACAGCAGCCACAGCAGCACTGTGAAGGGCACCAGAGTAATCCATCCAAAGGAAAAAAAACTCACAAGACTTTGCCATAATCATTCCACTTGACTTCAGTTGTGGTTGGTGCCCAGTGCCAGACTTTGTGACCCAGAGGGGGGAAGATACAAAGACAGGGGGAGAGGAAGGCAGGGACGAAGTAACGTATGACAGAAGTAGCCAACCCCTACATGTAGAATAGTGCACTAAAAACAGTAACACTTAGCTAATGCCTGGATTAGAACCCCTGAAAGTAGGCAAAAATCTGTGTATAGAGCTGAGCATTATCTTATTGTACTACAAAGGAATTCCTTATTTGTATAGATCATGAAGTAAAAATGAAAACCGTAGAGTATCGACTTCATTTAGTCATACATCAACCATTCTGATGACTAGAAAAATCTTTGCCTTGATATCTTGTCTGAAACTGATCACCTTATAGTCAAAACATTGCATGGTGTCAAAAGCTCAGTCACAAAATGAAGGAAATCTAATCATCTTGAAGAGAAGCTGTCTGAACATTAAAATATCACTCCTGCCCACAGCCCTTTATCTTATACATAACTGGTGTCAAAGAATAGTCAAAACAAAGCTGGAATGATTACTTGAGAAAAACAATCAGCTGCAGACCTGTGCCCTATCTGTGTCAGTTATATCCTGCTCTAAACATCAACAGGTACAAATTTGCACATTACCATTGGGGCCCTGTCATAATGTCTTAATTGAATTTTGTGGTCCCCTTCTCAACATATGAGCATCCCCTTGGAATTCTGAATGGACACTTTTTAATTTTCATTTGTGAAGATTCCAAAGTCACTTTTAAAAAATGTTCATTACTTTTCTTGACAGGGTCTTTTCATCTACTGGGATTGTGACAGTGATTTTCAGTGACCAACAAGACATTGTAAAATTCACTATTTTAGTTTCCACCACAGAAAAATCTAATTTTACTTTCCTGTTCCCAGTGGTAAGGTAGAAATGTCCATGAGAATGTTGACAAAGCTGTCACACCATCAGTGCTGGACTAACATGTCTAGAAACAACAGTTACATAACTTCCCAAGAATTCAGAGTCATTCCTTATCCAGTTGGAGGTTAACAAAGCTATCTACCTTATGATGCATTATTTTATATATACCCGATGATGCATTATTGCTATATATATATATATATATATATATATATATATATATATATATATATATACGCATATATATATATATATATATATATATATATATATATATATATATATATATATATATATATATATATATATATATATATATATATATATATATATATATATATATATATATATATATATATATATATATATATATATATATATATATATATATATATATATATGTGTGTGTGTGTGTGTGTTTGTCTGTGTGTGTCTGTGTGTGCAAACATATATAGATATATAGATATATATATATATATATATATATATATATATATATATATACGTGTGTGTGTGTGTGTGTGTGTGTAAACATATATATATATATATATATATATATATATAAACAACAAAAATACGATCAACAAACAGGTATAGGTTCCAACGCAACAAATAAAGAGAAAATATGTAGAAACAGTCAGTTGCATAAACGGAACGCTAGCGGATGGCGCTGCTAAAAGTCCAAATAACTCAAAACAGGCTGTTCACGTTCGCTATTACCAGTAGCTCCAACAGACCCAGTTTTTAAAAACAGCAATAGACAGCAGTATACATATTATAATGAAAGTTCCATGAAAGCAAATGAGGCGACAGTCTTAAGACCATGGGTAGAATAACAGAGTTAGCGCTTTTACCCATAGGCTTTTTCAGACTCATAATTCATAATTCAAAATTCAAGCATTTTTTATTAATTTTGGATACTGAATATTTCATAAAATGAGTTTGGTATAGCTGAAAGCAAGTACTTTCAGGTACTCAAGAGTTAAAATTTCAATTGGTTAATTATTCTAGTTAATCAATTAATGGCATATTTTGTGTATAAAAGGAGTGGTTCTTCTCTTAGTGTGTTTGTCTTTGATTTTCTGAGGAAGAACACGAATCGAAAACGTACTTGTATGTGTGGCGTTAAAATTGGACTGTCTCTTTGTGGAATAAACTGTTTGGAGTTTTGCAGTGGCTGGACCTAATTTCCTTCAAGTATGGGTTTTTATTACAAGTTTTATTTTTGCACTTGAATCTTTTTCTAATTATCGTGCGTTGGAATGGATTCTGAGGAGGGTGAGCCTGCAACTACATCCACAATAGGAGCCGACATCAGAGTAGACAGGATGGACAGGTTATTGGACCAATTAACGCAGCTAATCGAGCTGCTTTCACAAAGGTACAGCCCACTGGTGATGTCATCGGCGGATGTCCCTTGTAACCAGGAATCTCTCAAACGGAGAGAGAAAGGAGGTGTAGGAGAGGCTTCCAAACAGCTTCTGACTTCCAGTGGGTGTTTAGGTGACGGAAATATTTATAATGTTGGCGAAAATGAAGTTTTATCGCCCATGAACGCTAATACTTCTCGGTTGGAGGGGACGCGTTCAACCAGAGAGGTTACTGACACTATGAGACTAGCTGGCGTTTCGGAAGCCAGTCGTTTAAAGGAAGGTGAAGGAAGGAATGCTGCTGGTCATCGTAAGGAAGGAGAGACTTCTGTGAACTTTAAAAATAAAACACAGAGGCATGATAAGGACTTAAGCGATTTGTTGCACATGAAATTCAATTTTAAAGACAAAGGGGCTTATCTGGTGAGTGCAAGTGACAATAATATTTCATATAAATCAAATGTTAAAATGTTGGATAAATTTTTGTTTAGATACAAGAATATGGAATTGGAAAATATTTACTTAAAAGAATGTTTGAGTTTGGAAATTGTCCCAAAAGGGTTACGTATATTTAAATACCCAAATAGGGTCAAAGAAGGTGGTGAATTACATAAAGAATTATTAGTTATTTTTAATAAGTGTGGTTTGAATATTTTAAGAGCTATAATTAGTGAGAATGAAAGGGAAATGGACTTTCTGAACAGTAAAATTGAACATTTAAATAATGTTATTACTTCTGATTTACTTTTCACTGTGGAAGACAATCAAAGAAAGTACCATGAGTTGTTAGGAAAGATAGAAAAAGGCATTAGAAATATTTACGAAAGAAAATGTAAAAAGTTGGATAGAGATATAAATGAATATAAGGAGAATATAGCCTATCCTAAACCTAGACCATATAAAGTAAATAATGGTTTTAATGGTGAATATGACCATGATTATGATAGACATATAGGGAATGAAGGAGTTATTGATAACGATGTCTTTTTGGAAGATGAAACAGAATTCCCTCAGTTAAGAAGGTCAGAAAGAATAAAAAATTATCAGCAAAATAATGCTCTTCAAAGAAATTTTCAATTAGGGGGGAGGGGGAGAGGACGTCAAACAGGCTATTACAACCAGAATCGCAACCAGAATTACAACAGAGAACAAATCCAGTGGTAGTTAGATTCGACCATATAAAGGTTGATGGACATGTATGGAGATATAAAGGTTATAATATTTTCAATTATAGTCCAATAGATATTAATGAGACTTGGTTCTCATTGTTTTCTAAAGGCTTTAAATTCGTTCCCAACAAGAAAGCAGATATCACTAAGTTATTAATAGATTTGAAATTGTTTCTTAGGAAAAAGAACTTTGAAATTATTTTTCAAGGGTATGAATGTGGAAATGTTAACAATGAGTTAAGACGTAAAAGTATATACAACCCACCCCTTCACCCCCAGTTAAAGAATTTCGAATTACTAATGGAAAATAAAATTAGGAAGGAATTAACCAAAGACAGAGTAGGATATAATATGACAAAGGAAGAATTCTTATTGCTCAAAAAGCTAAGTAATGATACTTCTATTAGAGTATGTAAGCCAGATAAAGGTGGGGGTACCATAATAATGGATCAAATGATATATGAAGCAAAGATGATGCAACTTTTGAGTGATGACACAAAATATGTTAGAGCCTCATTAAATGAGGTGAATATTGGTAATAGGAAGGTAGCCATGGTACTATATGACATGTTGTTGGAAGGGTCCATTGATATGCAGATGTTTAAGTTTTTAGAGGTGGAAAAGCCTTTGACCCCTACCATTTTCGGCGTACCTAAGGTCCATAAGAATATTAATGACCCACCCATGAGGCCCATTGTTGCTTCAGCCAATTCTGTGACAGCACCTATAGCAAAATGGCTTGATAAGAAATTAAAGATTATGTCATTATCAGGCAATGCTGTCGTTAAAGACTCATGGTCCTTATTGGCTAATTTAACACCGGAAGTATTTTCAAAAGAGGTTATGTTCATAACCATAGATATAGTGGATTTGTTTTCTTCAATCCCCCATGGGGAGGGTATGAAGTGGTTTGAGCAAGCCCTTGTTGATTTTGGCAAGTTTAATAATAATGATTTTTATTTAATTATGACTCTTATGGATTTGGTTCTTACTAATAATTTCATATTTTATGAAGGTGAGTTCATCAAACAGGTGCAAGGCATAGCTATGGGTGCCAGATGTGCCCCTACCTATGTAAATATTATTTTAAGTGCATGGGAGGATAAATACATAATTAACTCCCCATTTAAACATTATTGGAATCTCTACCGACGCTTTTTAGATGATATGTGTTTTTTATGGATAGGTTCGGAGGAGCAATTTAAATAATTTTTTGATTATATTTCAAAATCAACTGACTTTCTGAAATTTACGTTTCAGATGAATAAAGCAACCCTCACCTATTTAGATATTTTTGTTGGGAAAGAAGAAAGTGGTTTTTATTCAAGAATTTTCAGAAAAGACACATTTTCGAATTCATATTTATCTTACTTTAGTGCCCACCCACTACATCAGAAGAAAAGTGTGGTGGAAGGGCAGTATGTAAGAGCTAGCCGTATGACGTCTAGGGATGAGGATTTTGATGAAGAATGCACAATTGTATATAATATGTTTAGAGAACGCAATTACCCCCCAGATCTTATTAATGTGATATCTGAAGAAGTAAAACAAGGTAGAGCAACAAAATTTAAACCTATTTTAGGTTTAGGTGGTGAATGGATCGGTAATAAACAACAGGAAAAAACTGAAGCAGATGGAAATTTGATTATTGATTTTAGTGGCCAAGCAGGGAAAATTAAGAAAATGTTGGAAGAGGAATGGGGAAGGTTCGAAAAATTTTCGGATTTAAGATGCTTATTCCAACAACCATTGAAGTGCACCTATAGAAAAGGGAAATGTATTAAATCTATATTAGAAAGTAATAAACAGAAGGGTGCAGTAAGACCTGGTAAAATTGGCACGAACAAATGTGGAAGGTGTTCCCAATGCCCATACATAATGGTAAAAGATACATTATATATCTCCAGTAGGGATATTTTTATAGAGAGTAAATGTTTTGCAAACTGTGAAACGATGGGCATTGTTTACATTGCGATATGTAAGGTCTGTGAGGCTTTTTATGTTGGCAAATCGGAGAGAAAACTCAAAAATAGAGTTTACGAACATAATTATGAGATAAGAACAAATTGTGGTAAAAATGCATTATACAGACATAAAATAAGTTGTACTAAGGCAACATACAACTTCTTTGTGTTGGAAGTGGTAGACAAGGATGTTAGAGGGGGCCCGTGGGAAACTTCAATTGAATATAAAGAACTAATTTGGCAAATTATTCTTGAAGCTAATAGACCCCCTGGCCTCAATGACATCATATCTATCGCCCCAGTGTTGAAGATGAGGGCAGCTAAATTATAATATTAATATTACTTTAATGCCATCATATATTATATGTCTCTCATCATTATTCCTCATGTATGTCCCTAAATGTTATCATTTGTTAAGAGTTAAATAGTATCTCATATGTCTTTCATAATTTTTAAACACATTTTCCCACACATATTTAGATATATTTATATAAGAGTTTATGGCTCATAGGGTTCATAGATTAGTACTAGGCTAACTGCCCTTGCAAGCCATTTTAAGCCTAGCCAATTATCCCTTGTGAGGCTCAAACCCTGCACCCTGTATTTGTAAGGCAAACACCTTAACCATTAGGCCACCCTCCCAACCCCACTGTGTGTTTTTATCAAATTTGTAGAGTATATATATATATTTATATTTAATACATTTGGGTGAAAGTTAAATAGATTGTATATTTATTATTTTTTAACTATTTTTTAACTATTTCTATTATAAAGTATGTATATTTATGAGAAAGTTTAATTGTATTAAAACTATGTGTTTTTAACTTTAGCTATTTGTCACTTGTAACACCAGATGGCGCCAGAGCACTAACATAATATAAAACAACATAAAATAACATAAATTAATATAATTTGGATTTAAATTTAATTTCATTTAATATTTATTATAAATGATGAAATGAATTGAGTTAGAAAATTAATATGGAAGTATGGAAAATTCATAAAATACAAAGCATTTTTTATTAATTTTGGATACTGAATATTTCATAAAATGAGTTTGGTATAGCTGAAAGCAAGTACTTTCAGGTACTCAAGAGTTAAAATTTCAATTGGTTAATTATTCTAGTTAATCAATTAATGGCATATTTTGTGTATAAAAGGAGTGGTTCTTCTCTTAGTGTGTTTGTCTTTGATTTTCTGAGGAAGAACACGAATCGAAAACGTACTTTTATGTGTTGCGTTAAAATTGGACTGTCTCTTTGTGGAATAAACTGTTTGGAGTTTTGCAGTGGCTGGACCTAATTTCCTTCAAGTGTGGGTTTTTATTACAAGTTTTATTTTTGCACTTGAATCCTTTTCTAATTATCTTTTTCAAACTCACAAATATATCCCTTTACTCATACATCTTATAGAAATAGAAACATCCTCATAGGTCAGACAATAAAACAATTAAAATTAATTGATAGCATTCTTAAAAGCATATCATCCTTATATTTAAATACTTATAAAATATATGCTTAACAATACTTATAACACATTTAAAAATAACATTTATCTTTGAACCTGCTTGTGACACATATTACATAGCAGACCATAACAAAGATAATAATATTAGTATATAAAGTGATTGATACTGATATAAAAATATATAAAAAATGCACCACTATTAGTACATTAATATTAGAGTCATGATCAAAATACTATGCTAGGCAGCATAGTGTTAAAAGCTAAAGTGTATCTCTATGTTGCTGCTGGCTACTTATTCTTTTTAGTCTTCTTTTCTTCAAAATAGGTTTTATTTGAATTTTATCATTTAATCCAGGTGGTCTATCCGCCCTCAGGCAAATAATCCATCTGAGCTCACATTCTAAAATAAAATTCTCATAGTCCCCTCCCCTAACACTGGGATAGACAAGTTGTATGACCCGAAACCTAAAGCTATGATCTCCTCCTTGAATATGTACAAGTTTGGCAAGTGCATTATGTTCTGAGCACTTATTAATATGATAGACATGTTCCCTAACTCTCTCTCTGAGTTGTCTACTAGTTTTACCCACATAGAAACAAGTACAGCCTATGCACGTAGCTAAATAAACCAAGCCTGTACTCAAACAATTTGTTCCAGTATTAAACCTATATATTCTATGTGTTGTTGGATGCTCAAATGCAGTACTTTCATCTATATACATGCATTGATTGCATTTATTGCAAGGAGTAGTATTTGCTCCTAGGTCCCTAAAGATAGGGCAATAACTACTAAGTGAAGGATAACATAAAATTCTCTTAAGGTTTGGTTTGTTACGAAATGTAAAAACCGGTTGTCCCCCTACCAGTTTACTTATTTCTTCGTCTAAAAGAAGTGTCTCCCAGTGCTTCATAACACTAGCTTTTAGTAACTCAAAATCTTTCGTATAATATGTTAGAAATTTTGTGCCCAAATTCTCATTTCTAATACCTGAAGCACCTGTCCCAGTGCATTCAGAAAAGTATGGCTGTGCTGTAGAGTCTCTCAGGGTATATACATTCTGTATTGTAAAATCAAATGCTTTCACATCATATCCCCTTTCATTAAAATTATTTCTAAGGAGCTCAGATTCTAGTTGAAATCCTTCTAACGTCGGATTCAATCTAGATGCTCTCATAATCTGGCCTTTTATGACATTATTGAAGACATACCTAGGGTGCATGCTACTTCTATGTAGAAGTGTATTTTTATAACAAGCTTTTCTATGTATGGATGTATTTAGCAAACCACTAGTTAGTCTTTCTATATGCACATCTAAGAAAGAGATCTTGTCATATGAAAAAGTAGATGTAAATTTTAAAAAGTACGTGAGGTCATTAATCTGTATAAAAAATTCTTCTAGTTCCTTTTGGCTACCCCGCCAAATAAAAAAGAGGTCGTCCACAAATCTTCTGTAGAAGCCTACATGCTTCTTAAAACCCTCCATAGTAAACATAAGCTCATCTTCCCAGTCCGCCATAACCAGGTTGGCGTAGCTATTGGCACAAGCTGTGCCCATAGCTATGCCTTCCTTCTCTATATACAGATCATCTCCAAACATAAAGATGTTATTCATAAGTACAGTTTCAAGGAACAGTACTAGTAGCTCAATCCTTTCAGTGCTCATATTCGTATTCTTCTGCATGTACCTAAGAATTTTGCTTATACCTATATCATTGGGTATAACCGTAAACAAACTGACCACATCCATAGTAACAAGAAGAAAATGTTCATCATCATTTAATGTCTTTGTATAAGTATATAAATCTATTAAAAATTGTTTACTATCTATAAGGATATATTCTTTAGCCCGAACCAGGGGTCCTAGGTAATGTTCTAAATAGAGTGCTATTGCCTCAGTAACCCACCCTTGACCTGAAACTATAGGTCTCATGGGTGGATTAACTATTGTTTTATGAATTTTAGGCAGTCCATACAGTACAGGAATAAGGGGATTCTCTATTTTTAGATATTTATATAGCTGAAAATCTATATCTCCACTTATTAACAAATCACTAACATAGCATAACGCTGACTACCTTATTCATAACTTCAGTCATGTTAATACTTGCATAAAATCTTTCATCACCTAGCATCCCTTTTACATTATTCATAAAATCAATCCGATTCATCAAAACAATTGGTCCCCCTTTGTCAGCTGGTCGCACAATTAAAGTATTACCCTGCTTCAATAGAGTCATTGCTTTTCGCTGTGCTACAGTTAAATTATCCTTATAGTATCTACTAGCTTTACTATTTGTAGTACTATAGTACTTATGGATATCATTTTCAACTAATTTTGAAAAGGTGTCCAATAATGGATGTAGTGTTGGTATATATAGGCTGAGAGGACGAAACTATGATGGTAGATTACCTTCACTATGCTGGCCATTAAAATCTAACTTTAACTGTACATTGC